>NC_053025.1:180951602-181171521 GCF_003073215.2 Triticum urartu | reverse complement strand
GTGCCAGCCAAAGGATACACCCTGGAGATGGCTTCAACACCTTCATCGTTCTGAGTGAAGCTCTGGTGTTCTGCATTCTGAAGACTTAAAGGTTGCTTGGCAGGCTCAGGATATATAGCTTCAGCAGAGGTATCCACATCTGGCAAGAAGATCCGATGGTTTCGGGCTGAGGGCTGATACGAGATCGCAGAGTGCAGTTTGATCAGCCTCATCACCCAAGGAGCATAGAACTTCAAACCAAATAAATCTGAGCCTGACGCTGCAAGTTGGCGTATGAAGAAATCCTGTGCGTTGAAGCATTTGCCATGAAGGATATAGAATATGAGAGTCTTCATTGCACCCTCAATCTTGGCATGTGGAGAGTGTCCCTTAATGGGCCAGAGAGTCCGCCGGATGATGTGATATATGGTCCTGGGCAGGAACTCAAAGTCTTTAACAAAGAACTCTATTGGATAAGGAGCATCGTGGGGCAATGGCTTCATCATTGAGAGCATCTGACTCATATTTGGTTCAGGCCTCTGGAATATGCTCTCAATTGCTTCAGCATGTAGTTGACAGCCTTCCTTGAAGAATTCGCCAGGAGTGGGCAGGCCGGTGAGCTCAATGATATCAAATGCATTGGCTTCATGATGGACATTGCCGGTCATCCACTCCAGGACCCAAGTCTTCGGATCTCTGTTGTATCCTTTAATGTGGAGGGTGGCATAGAACTGAAGCAGAAGCTCTTCATTCCAGTGCTCTTCATCAGTGACAAACTGCAGCAGACCCACTTGCTTAAAGCAATCCAAAGCTTCCTCTAGACAGGGCAGACCAGCAATGGCTTCAACATCAAGGCGCTTGTGCGGGAAGATGCGACCTTGGTTGTATAGGATGCATGAATAGTAGCTGCACTGAGGATAGCTCCAGAACCTATCTAATGAAATCCTTTCCCTTGAATAGGGGTTCTTGGAGCTGTTGAAGAACGTATTGTCTGCCTTGAAGCTATTGATGTCAAAGGAGCCAGGTGCTGATGCAGGACCTGGGAACCTTGGCAGCCTTGGGACTGGCTTCTGGACATGAGGCCTGTGCTCAACATGGTAATCAAATTGAGGACCTGCAGCAGACTCAGGAACAGAAGTGTCTGGATTAGTAGCTTCGTTGTCTGCTGAAGCTTTTGGTGGGGAGGGCTCCACATTGGCTTCAATGTTGGTTGTGGCAGCCTCAACATTTTCAGCCTCCACTTGACTAGCTGGAGGGTCAGACTTAGGCACGTTCTCCTGGAGAACTGCTTCATGGTGTAGCGGGGGAGTAGGATCTTGTGGTACTTCTTCATTGTCTTCGGCTGATGCAGCCGGAATGTCTTCAGCATAGACTTGAGGCCTTGGACCTCTGCGAAGCCTACGGAACGCAGACGACGCCTGTGGGGTTGGAATGGGCTGGGCCTCAAAGTCTTCTTCCTCTTGAGGGCGATCCGCCCATGACGCATCTTGTGCAATTGGCGTCAGAGGACGACCAATGCTGATGAGTTCGCTGTGTTCATACTGAGGAAGGGCTGCATCATCTTGTACATTGTCCTGATGACCAATGTCTTCAGCAGCGATGGGGTCGACTGCTGGTATATCTTCAGCTTCAGGAGCTTCTATGGAAGCAGGCTCATGAACTGTCAGTTGTCGTTCTGCGTTCGGGTGAACCATAGAAATAGGTTCAACTATCAAGGGCTCTGTGGGAGCAGCCCGAGATTTCTTGGTCTTTCTTTTCTTCTTGCTGGGGGCAGTAGGAGAGGCTTCAGAGCTTTTCCGCTTCTGGGCTTCAGCCTCAGCAGTTCTTGTCTTCTTGAGCTCTGAAGCTGTTGACCGGCTCTTTGGCTTCGAGCCAGTCGTTGCAGTTGGGAAGACAAGTGGAACTGCTTCCTGACTTGATGCCTCTGGTTCAGCTGGAACAGTGTTCTTCTTTTTCTTTGCGGCCATCTTGGGGTCGATGCCAGGACGCCCAAGTGCCTTGCGCTTCTCAGCCTCATTGTAGGCTTGCACACATCTCTCAGCCAGAGACTTCATCCGCTCACGTGAACCTTGAGCTTCTGCACGCTTCTTCAGAAAGTTTTCCTTAAGTTCATGCAACATGGTCTTGAAGCTCTTCACTTCTTGCACGCTGAGCTTGGCCATATGCTTCTTGAACTGAGCCTTTTCATGATCAATTTTCTGCTTCAGTTCAACTATGCGCTGGGCAATAGCAAGTTCTGAAGCAATAGCGCCTTGGAATGCGACGCTGAGGCCAACGGGCAGCTGCAGATCTTCAAAGCTGATGTCTGGTGAGGCAAACCATTCGTCGATGAAATTGTGGATGATGGCGACATCAAAGAGAGGCAAATTGTTGAAGATTTCAGCTTCTTCTTTGCTCTTGATGAGCTGCTCTAGAGCGTCATCTCCAAGATCTTCATCACTTGACAGATCTATGGCTTCGCTGCGCAGGATGGCAGCAGCTGTGAGCTCTTTGCTGGTGTGTGGCTGAGGCACTTTGGCCTTCTGGGGCTTGGAGACGCGGGATACGTCTTCAGACTGCACACTGTCTTTAGGAGGTGCAGTTGCCAATGGCTTCGCCCTTGAGATTCTTGATGAAGGGGCTGGCTTTGAAGCTTTTGGCTTCTTCGACTGCTTTGGCTTCGGTACAGTAGGAGCTTCATCAGACTCAGAGTCAGCTGGAGGGTCATTCACGGCAGACCCTTGGACTAAGATGCGGGTGATGAGGCCCTCAAGGTTGGCATACGGACCGATGATATTGGGTTCTGCGTCGCGAGTGCCATCTGCCCTTGGTGCGGAGGGACCAGGGTTGAAGTTTAACCCAAATTTCTTCTTGTTCTGCTTCGCTGATTGTTGGGCAAACTGGAAGTTGCGCTTGAACAGATTGTCGTCACGACATCAGAGTAGTGACGACGGATGTGCATCATCAGGCTGTGGCCCACGAACCATGCATGGATAGAAGCTTTGGGCAATAGCTTCATCTCTGGACCTGGGTACAAGGTTCTTGTATAGGACGTCTCCCCACGTTCTTTTGATGGCACTTTTCTCAGCATACTCTTGGGTAGTGAAGCGGTATTTGAACCATTGTTCAGCCCAATAGCGTCGAATCCATTGGATTCGGGTCTTGCGCTGCCCATAATTCTCTTCAGGATCTGTTTTATACATTTCTGCCAGGTCTTCAGGCAGATCTTTGGACGTTCCTTCACGTCGCTGTCTGCCCCCCTTCCTTGCTGCTACTTCTGAAGCCATAAACTTTAACTTGAAAGGCTTCAAAACTTTCAAAGGCTTCAAAGGCTTTCCTTTTCTGGACCAACAGGAACTGGCTTCAGGAGAATTTATGTGATGCTGTAGGAATTCTGCAAATGAATGCAGACTATGAGAACCGAAGGATTCTCCCACGGACATGTACCTGTGACAACATTAAGGTGCGAGGGAAGGGGAAGAGGTCATATGCATTCTCAGAAGGTTTTGAAGATTAATCAGTTTAGAAGACATTGACCTCATCGTGCGAAGACATTCACTCATAGATAAGAAGTTGGTTCCAGATTTGTATGAACCCACAGATCAGTACAAGTGAGGAATCTAACTACTTCATGAAGCACAAGTGAATATACTAGGCATGTTATGAGATGTAGATTGAGAGATCTAACTTGTGTGAAGATAAACTTTTTATGGTAGAAAGTGACAGAACCATGAGATCAAAAGGGGCTGTAAAAAGAAGTTTTATTTACCACACTTGGAACTGCTAGACGGAAGTGGGAGATGATGCCGAGCAGTTCAGTCCTCCATGCCCTAACTTGGCGACGGAAGACACCTACGGCGACGACGGAGAGAATGATGTCCGCGGTCGGCGTGAGGACGGCGTCGGAGAGGTTGCGGCAGCGAAGCGCTTCGTCGCCGGCGTCGTCGAGAGCTAGCGGTGGCGCTAGGGTTCGTGCGAGGGTGGAAGAAGGATATAATGACCGCGGTAAGTGTGAATTTATAGGCACAGGGGCGGCACTGTGCTATTACACAGGTGCCCCTGGCGATTCGCATCTGAGGAACGCGTGGCCTGTTTGCGGAAGTTTTGGGGGCAGTTCCACATCCCACGCACGCCTGGATTGTCGGGCGGTCGTTCCTACTTCTCCGGATTTTATGTGGAGGAATGAGCATTGAAAACGGACTTTATGGTTGTCTCTATATCTTCTGCTGAAGGACGCAGTGAAGACATTCGACAGTTTCAATAGAATGCATATGACTTGGAGAGATAGAATTTGAGATAGAAAGCATAGAGAGATTAGGGTCCGATCACATTCACTTAGTTCAAAAGATTCAACCAAGAAGACATAGCTATAAGTGAATGCTGTAGAGGACAGAACACTAGTATGTATACATCTATATAATCAACGTAGTGAAGATAATCATGAAGACATGTTGAGTTCGAAGCCAAATCAAATGTGAAGACATTGCAAGGTAACGCCATGAGTGAAACACTTCAAAACAGAACATTTGGTGGTGGCGTTACCCACCGTATAGGAAGTATTAGACCCAGACACGGCGCACAATTATCGTGGCACTCTGAAGTCAAATTCCACATTAATGTATTCACACTTAGAATGTATGTCTTCATTGATTTGAAGATATACTTTACTTCGTGTGTTGCACATCTAAGTCATTAATATGCATAAGGGTTAGGATGTGTGCCTGATCACAGGACATTTGAGGATTCCAGGATATTTAGCTCACACTGTAACTTGCAAAACCTCTTCTCATCCAAAGGCTTGGTGAAGACATCTACCAATTGCTTTTCAGTGTTAACGTGTATGATATCAATGTCTTCCTTCACAACATGATCTTTGAGAAAGTGATGACGAATTTCAATGTGCTTTGTCTTCGAGTGCTGAACTGGGTTGTTGGCAATCTTGATGGCGCTTTCGTTGTCGCAGTAAAGTGGCACTTGCTTCAGATGAATTCCATAGTCCTTGAGTGTTTGCTTCATCCACAGAAGCTGAGCGCAGCAAGATCCAGCAGCAATGTATTCAGATTCAGCAGTGGAGAGAGATACACAGTTCTGCTTCTTTGAAGACCAACATACAAGTGATCGTCCTAGAAAGTGACATGTGCCTGATGTAGACTTGCGATCAACTTTGTCACGAGCATAATCAGCATCCGAAAATCCAACCAAATCAAACTCTGAGCCCTTTGGATACCATAATCCTAGAGTTGGGGTGTGAGCCAAATATCGAAGAATTCGCTTCACAGCTAAGTGATGCGACTCCTTTGGTGCCGCTTGAAATCGAGCACACATGCAAACACTAAGCATAATATCTGGCCTAGATGCACATAAATAAAGCAAAGAACCAATCATGGAGCGGTATACCTTTTGATCGAACTCTTTACCATTGTCGTCAGGACCTAGATGATGTTTGGCTGGCATTGGAGTTGTGAAGCCTTTGCAGTCTTGCATACCGAACTTCTTCAGGCAATCTTTGAGATACTTCTCTTGAGATATGAAGATGCCATTGCGTTGTTGTCGTATTTGAAGACCAAGGAAGAACTTCAGCTCCCCCATCATGGACATCTGATATTGCTCTTGCATCATGTATCCAAACTCTTCACTGTACTTCTGATTGGTGCAGCCGAAGATAATGTCATCCACATATATTTGGCACACAAACAGTTCACCATCATATGTCTTCATGAAAAGAGTGGGATCTAGGGAACCAGGTATGAAGCCTTTGCTCTTCAGGAAGTATTTGAGTGTGTCATACCAGGCCCTAGGGGCTTGTTTGAGGCCATACAGTGCCTTGTTGAGCTTGTATACCATGTCAGGATGTTTTGGATTTTCAAAGCCAGGCGGTTGTGCAACATACACTTCTTCTTCAATCTTGCCATTGAGAAAGGCACTTTTCACATCCATTTGATATAGAAGTATGTTATGATGATTTGCATAGGCCAGCAGAATGCGTATGGCTTCAAGCCTAGCCACAGGAGCAAATGTTTCATCAAAGTCAATGCCTTCCACTTGAGTATATCCTTGAGCAACGAGATGAGCTTTGTTTCTGACAACTTGACCATGCTCATCTTGTTTGTTGTGGTATATCCATTTGGTGCCTATTATGTTGTGCTTCCGTGGATCAGGATGCTTAACCAGTTCCCATACATTATTCAGCTCAAACTGTTGAAGCTCTTCTTGCATAGCTTGAATCCATTCAGGTTCCATGAAGGCTTCTTCAACTTTCTTAGGTTCTGATATTGAGACGAATACGAAGTGCCCACAGAAATTTGCTAACTGAGTTGCCCTTGAACGAGTGAGTGGACCAGGTGCATTGATGCTGTCAATTATTCTGTCAATCTGCACTTCATTGGCAACACGAGGATGTACAGGGCGAAGACTTTGCTCTTGCTGATCTGTGTTGTTGTTGGGAGGAATGTCTTCAGGCTGAGCATTGTCTTCATGTTGATCAGGTGCTGAGATGATAAGTTCTTCTTCAGGATGAGCTTCAGAAGGTATAATCTCTCCAGTTCCCATTAGCTTGATTGATTCACTAGCTGGAATCTCATCTAGCACATCTGGCAGTTGCTCTCTTTATGAACCATTTGTCTCATCGAACCGCACATCCACTGTTTCAACCACTTTGTAATGAAAGAGATTGAAGACTCTATAGGAGTGCTAATCCTTTCCATATCCAAGCATAAAGCCCTCATGTGCTTTTGGTGCAAACTTTGAGGTGTGGTGTGGGTCCTTGATCCAGCACCTTGAGCCAAATACTCTGAAGTAACTGACATTTGGCTTCTTGCCAGTTAGGAGTTCATAAGATGTATTGTTCAGAAGCTTGTGAAGATAAACACGATTGATTGTGTGGCATGCAGTGTGAATGGCTTCAGTCCAGAATTTTCTTGGAGTCTTGTATTCATCTAGCATTGTTCTGGCCATCTCAATGAGTGTTCTGTTCTTGCGTTCGACGATGCCATTCTGCTGTGGCGTGTACGGAGCTGAGAATTCATGTGTGATGCCCAAGGTATCAAGATATGTATCAAGGCCAGTGTTCTTGAATTCAGTGCCATTGTCACTTCTGATGTGTTTTATCTTGGCGCCAAAATTGTTCATAGCACGATTGGCGAAGCGTCTGAAGACATCCTGCACTTCAGTCTTGTAAAGGATTATGTGCACCCAAGTATATCTAGAGTAATCATCAACAATGACGAAGCCATAGAGGCAAGCAGTAGTAGTAAAAGTTGAGTAGTGAGTGGGGCCGAAAAGATCCATGTGGAGCAGTTCGAAGGGTTGAGTAGTAGTCATGATTGTCTTCGAAGGATGTTTTGCCCTTGTCATCTTCCCTGCTTCACAGGCACCGCATAAGTGATCTTTCTTGAACTTGACGCCCTCGATGCCTATGACATGCTTCTTCTTCGCAAGGGTGTGGAGGTTCCTCATGCCAGCATGCCCAAGCCTTCGATGCCAAAGCCAGCATTCTGAAGCTTTTGCAAGAAGACATACTGCAAGTTGTGGCCCTGCTGAGAAATCTACCACGTACAGATCATCTTTTCGATACCCTTCAAACACTAGAGACTTGTCAGATTCCATTAGTACTAGGCAACGATATTTTCCAAACATTACGATCATGTTCAAATCGCAAAGCATTGAGACAGACATTAAGTTGAAGCCAAGGGATTCAACAAGCATGACTTTATCCATGTGTTGATCCTTTGAGATTGCAACTCTACCTAGATCCAATACCTTACTTTTACCAGTGTCAGCAAATGTGATGTGGCTCTTGTCGGATGGACGTAAGGTTGAGTCCATAAGAAGGCTTCTTTTGCGAGTCATGTGATTTGTACACCCACTGTCAATAATCCATTCTGAAGACTTTGAAGGCGCTGGTGTCGTACCCTACAGTGCAGTTAGGGGGATAGGCTTCACGAAGAGAATTGTGAAGCAAAAACATTTGACGAACCAGTGGGTTATGAAAACTTAGATCCAGATTAGGACTAATAGGGAGAGTGGCATGCGATTCAGGAACGAAGTACATAATGATGCCATTCGGGCATTTTATCTTGTGCCCTACAAGATTTTTAAGGTCCCCAGCAATAGTGTCAGAAGATTTTGTTTTTCTGCTGGAGACCTTTCCCTACAAAAGAGAGTTAAGCTTTCTTAACCACCCACATCTTCAAGGGTGGCTTAGAAGCAATAAGTCTAAGTGCAGCATCTGAGAATTTTGGCTTTGAAGCCTTAGCAAACAGTCTTGCAGGTGGACAATAATACTCATAGGGATAAGCAGAATAATTTTTGGTCATATGAACATGACGGTTCGATGAACCGCTCTCATATTCATATGCCTGAGTATGGTTTCCCTGCAAAACATTTGCGTTAGTGTGACTCAGGTGAGTCCTCTGTTTGTAGGAAGCCTTTGGACCGTATGAAGCCTTTGGTCTGAGGTTTGTCTTCTTCAAGTGAGGTGTCATGAAGACATTCACAGGAAGATTTTCCAGACACTTTTTCTGAACCCAGATCTTCTTCGTAGGCGGTCCATTCCTGCAGTTAGTACCAATGTACCTGGCAAACACTTCACCATTCTGATTCTTAAACAGTTTATAGTTTGCATCAAAGGATTCATCAATAATAATGGGGTTAGCACATGTGAAGCCAGATAAATTGGATGGATCTGCTGAAGGTTCCTTTGCAGCAACCCATGTGGTTTTGGGGTACTGCTCAGGTTTCCAGTAAGAGCCATCTGCATTTATTTTCCTTACAAACCCAACACCCTCTTTCCTAGGGTTTCGATTCAGAATCTGCTTCTTGAGGACATCACATAATGTCTGATGTCCTTTAAGACTTTTGTACATCCCTGTTTCAAGCAATGTCTTCAACCTAGCATTCTCATCAGCAATAGCAGTGGTATCCTCAGCAGAGGGGTTAGTTACCACATCAACAGTTGAAGATATTGCAATAGCAGTAGCAGTGGAACATTCAGCAACAGAAGTAGCATTATCACGGTCAATGCATTTAAGACATGGTGGTTCAAATCCTTCCTGAGCGGAACTGATCTGTTCGGCGCGAAGTGATTCGTTTTACTTTTGAAGATCTTCATGAGCCGCTCTCAATTTCTCAAGTTCTTGCTTCCTTTGAAGATAATCATAGGAAAGCTTTTCATGAGTTGTTGAGAGAGTATCAAGACGATCTTCAAGTTCCTGATACTTAACATGAAGATTTTTTATGTCTTCAATTAAGGATTCAGATTGAGTCATTTCAGCACCCAACAGATCATCGCTTCTGTCTAACAGTTTTTGAATATGTTCCATAGCTTTCTATTGTTCAGTTGCAATTTTAGCAAGTGTTTTGTAGCTTGGTTTTGAATCACAATCAGAGTCATCGTCACTAGATGTTTGATAGCGAGTAGTGCGTGTGTTTACCTTGGCACCGCGTTCCATGAAGCAGTAGGTAGGAGTGGAGTCGTTCTTGTCATTTGCATCAGTGTCGGTGATGAAGTCATTGTCTTCAGTGTTGAAGATGGACTTGGCGACGTATGCTGTAGCCAGACTCGCAATGCCAGAATCAGACTCCTCCTCAGATTCCACCTCTGCCTCCTCAGAAGCGGACTCCTCCTCCGAATCCATTTCCTTGCCAACAAACGCACGTGCCTTGCCAGATGAGCTCTTCTTGTGTGATGAAGACTTTGAGGAAGATTTGGAAGAAGACTTTGAGTATTTCTTCTTCTTCTTGTCATCAGAATCATATTCCTTGCTCTTCTTCTTCCTTCTGTTCTCATTGTCCCATTGTGGACACTCAGAGATGAAGTGTCCAGTTTTCTTGCACTTGTGACATGTTTTCTTCTTGTAGTCATGAGCAGAAGCTTCATCATTCCTTGAGCTTGATCGTGAAGATTTTCTGAAGCCTTTCTTCTTGGTGAATTTTTGGAACTTTTTCACTAGCATTGCAAGTTCCCTTCCAATGTCTTCAGGATCATCAGAACTGCTGTCAGATTCTTCTTCAGATGAGGAAACTGCTTTTGCCTTCAAGGCACGAGTTCGCCCATAGTTTGGACCGTAGATATCTCTTTTCTCAGAAAGCTGAAACTCATGTGTGTTGAGCCTCTCAAGTATGTCAGACGGATCGAGTGTCTTGAAATCAGGACGTTCTTGAATCATCAAGGCTAGGATGTCAAACGAACTATCAAGTGATCTCAGCAGCGTCTTGACGATTTCATGTTTGGTGATCTCAGTGGCGCCAAGGGCTTGAAGTTCATTTGTGATGTCAGTGAGCCGGTCAAATGTGTGCTGGACATTCTAATTGTCATTTCGCTTGAAGCGGTTGAAGAGGTTGCGAAGAACACTGATTCTCTGATCTCTCTGGGTTGAGATGCCTTCATTGACCTTGGAGAGCCAGTCCCAGACCAGCTTGGATGTCTTCAAGGCACTCACACGGCCATACTGTCCTTTTGTTAGATGACCACAGATGATATTTTTGGCAGTAGAGTCCAGTTGAGTGAACTTCTTGACATCAGCAGCAGTGACACCTTCTCCAGCCTTAGGAACGCCGTTCTCGACGACATACCATAGGTCGACGCCAATGGCTTCAAGATGCATGCGCATCTTATTCTTTCAGTAGGGATATTCAGTTCCATCGAAGACAGGGCACGCAGCGGAGACTTTGATTATCCCTGCAGTCGACATAGCTAAAACTCCAGGTGGTTAAACCGAATCACACAGAACAAGGGAGCACCTTGCTCTGATACCAATTGAAAGTGCGTTATATCGACTAGAGGGGGGGTGAATAGGCAATTTTTATGAAAGTCTTCAAAACGTGGAAGTTATGAAGACAAACAGTAGAGATAAGCCTATCACTATGCAGCGGAAGTTAGATTACACTAGGCAAGCCATGGTCAAGTATTCAATAGAGTGAAAGCACAATGACAAGTAGCTGCAGTGTAATAAGGATCAGGTAGGAAGAAGTTATGAAGCCAAACAAATCATACAGTTTCGTTGTGAAGACAAAAGGTATAGCAAGCACAAGCATGCAATGGCTTCACAATGAATAACTGTAAGTAAAAGGAAGTGAAGATGAAACCAGTGACACGTTGAAGACAATGATTTGTTGGACCAGTTCCAGTTGCTGTGACAACTATACGTCTGGTTGGAGCGGCTAGGTATTTAAACCAAAGGACACACAGTCCCGAACACCCAGTCAAGGACGCTTAGTCCAAGACACCCAGTCCTCACCGTTTTCTCCTTGAGCTAAGGTCACACAGACCTCGCGCAATCACTCAGGTAAGTCTTCAAGGTAGACTCCCAAACCTTCACAGACTTCGTTCACTGGCAATCCACAATTTCTCTTGGATGCTCAGAACGCGACGCCTAACCGTCTGGAGGATGCACAGTCCTCAAGTGTAATAAGTCTTCAGATCACACAGACAAGAAGACTTAAGTGATGCCCAATTTACTCTGGCTCTGGGTGGTTAGGGCTTTTCTCCTCACTAGGAATTTTTCTTTCAAAGGCTTCGAGGTGGGTTGCTCTCAAACGACAAAAGCCGTGCACTGAAATCTGAGCAGCCAACCGTTTATGGTTGTGGGGGTGGGCTATTTATAGCCACTTGGCAACCCGACCTGATTTGTCCGAAATGACCCTGGGTCACTAAGGAACTGACACGTGTCTCAACGGTCAGATTTCAAACTCTCATGGCAACTTTACTTGGGCTACAAGCAAAGCTGACTTGTCCGGCTCTGGACAAGATTCGCTCTCATTGTCTTCACTCGAAGACATAGGTTTGTTTAGGCATCACTTCAGTCATTCTAACTGGTTCTCCTGGACCCCACTTAACAGTACGGTGGTTCCTATGACTCAACACAAAAGAAAAAGAACTACGAAAGATCTAAGTCTTCGAGCTCCATAGGCTTCATAACGTGTCTTCTTTTGTCATAGTCTTCAATGTGAATATCTTCATATACCACCTTTGACTTCAATGTCTTCATACATTTTTAGGGGTCATCTCTGGTAGTAAAACCGAATCAATGAGGGACTTCTACCTGTGTTATCCTGCAATTCTCACAAACACATTAGTCCCTCAACTAGGTTTGTCGTCAATACTCCAAAACCAACTAGGTGGCACTAGATGCACTTACATTACAGTATCCCTCTCGGATGGCTCGAACTCGGATGCCGAAGCCATCCCCGAGTGGCGCCCCAGGTCGAAGCCCCTGGCCGATTCGTAAGTATCCAAGGATGCCTTACATATATCCGATATTTATGATTGTAGTCTTAACACATTATATTGTGTGCTCCAGTCCAGCCTGCGATCTTCCCAAACTATCATCATCTTCGGGGAACTCGCTGGAGCCGGGGATGGTGGAGAGCGAGACGCCTCCGCGAGCCTCTCTGCCTACCACTACGGACGACACCGAAGTGTTGTCCCGAAGAGCCTCTCTGGGCCATGGAGAGGCGCGGGAGGCCGCCAAGACGACGCCAGAGGGTAACGCCTCGGCTGCCGAGAACATGGGGGAACCAACCCCCATGGAGACTGATGACGGGGGCCATGACCAATCCGGTCCCCAACCAAACACCATTCCGGAGACCCACACGGCTCAGGAATCGAGCGAGCAACCCCCTTTGAAGGAGGGGGAGCGTCGACTCCACCGACGACCTCCATCAACCCGGAGGCGCTGGACACTTTGGTGGAAGCACTTTGACGTGCTTCCGTCATGGAGGAGCACCGTACCCTGATGGGTGCTACCTCTTGAGCACTTGCGTTGGTTTTCCCTTGAAGAGGAAAGGGTGATGCAGCAGAGTAGCGTAAGTATTTCCCTTAGTTTTTGAAAACCAAGGTATCAATCCAGTAGGATGCCACGCACGAGTCCCTCGTACCTACACAAACAAATAAATCCTCGCAACCAACGCGATAAGGGGTTGTCAATCCCTACACGGTCACTTACGAGAGTGAGATATGATAGATATGATAAGATAATATTTTGGGTATTTTTATGATAAAGATGCAAAGTAAAATAAAAGGCAAAGGAAATAACTAAGTATTGGAAGATTAATATGATGGAAGATAGACCCGGGGGCCATAGGTTTCACTAGTGGCTTCTCTCGAGAGCATAAGTATTCACGGCGTGTAAACAAATTACTGTTGAGCAATTGACATAATTGAGCATAGTTATGAGAATATCTAGGTATGATCATGTATATAGGCATCACGTCCGAAACAAGTAGACTGACTCCTGCCTGCATCTACTACTATTACTCCACACATCGACCGCTATCCAGCATGCATCTAGAGTGTTAAGTTCAAGAGAACAGAGTAACGCTTTAAGCAAGATGACATGATGTAGAGGGATAAACCCCATCTTTTTATCCTCGATGGCAACAATACAATACGTACCTTGCTGCCCCTACTGTCACTGGGAAAGAACACCGCAAGATTGAACCCAAAGCTAAGCACTTCTCCCATTGCAAGAAAGATCAATCTAGTAGGCCAAACCAAACTGATAATTTGAAGAGACTTGCAAAGATAATGAATCATACATAAAAGAATTCAGAGAAGATTCAAATATTGTTCATAGATAAACTTGATCATAAACCCACAATTCATCGGTCTCAACAAACACACCGCAAAAGAAGATTACATCGAATAGATCTCCACAAGAGAGGGGGAGAACTTTGTATTGAGATCCAAAAAGAGATAAGAAGCCATCTAGCTAATAACTATGGACCCGTAGGTTTGAGGTAAACTACTCACACTTCATCGGAAGGGCTATGGTGTTGATGTAGAAGCCCTCTGTGATCGATGCCCCTCCGGCGGAGCTCCGGAACAGGCCCCAAGATGGGATCTCGTGGATACGGAAAGTTACGGCGGTGGAATTAGGGTTTTGGCTCCGTATCTGGTAGTTTGGGGGTACGTAGGTATATATAGGAGGAAGGAGTACGTCGGTGGAGCAACAGGGGGCCCACGAGGGTGGAGGGCGCGCCCAGGGGGGTAGGCGCGCCCCCTACCTCGTGGCCTCCTGGTTGATGTCTTGACGTAGGGTCCAAGTCCTCTGGATCATGTTTGTTCCGAAAATCACGTTCCCGAAGGTTTCATTCCGTTTGGACTCCGTTTGATATTCTTTTTCTTCGAAACCCTAAAATAGGCAAAAAACAACAATTCTGGGCTGGGCCTCCGGTTAATAGGTTAGTCCCAAAAATAATATAAAAGTGTATAATAAAGCCTAATAATGTCCAAAACAGAATATAATATAGCATGGAACAATAAAAAATTATAGATACGTTGGAGACGTATCAATGGGTACGGTGGTTGAGAAGGTTCAGTCCGCCAAAAGCGGGCTGAACGAAGCCTTCACTAGCCTATTAACAGGCTTTGAGGTATGCGATGTAATACTCTTAGCCGCTCTGCATATGCAAAACAATATGCCTATGTATAGATAGTAGCCCCTGAGACTCTGTTCGGCTTTTGAAAATAAAGGCCGAACAGAGGATCAAGTAATACTTGCAGGAGATAACATACTTGTCTATTTCGATAAACATGCTTCACTGTTAGTGGCGACCGCCCAGGCCGCTGAAGTATCCGAACTCAAGCGGAAGCTGGAGCTGGCCGATGAGGATCTCGTCCGCATCACAAGCCGTTTGATGAGGCGCAAAGTATGTTTGAAACAACTGTTTACACACCTGAAGTAATATGGCAATGCGGAGTCTAATCTCATGTGTTGCCCTGATCATATTTGCAGGTAGTGCGGCCGAGGTTGAGACCCTGAAGAGCACCCTCGCCCAAGCCAAGGAGCAGGCACGGGTGAGCCAAGCGGCCAATGACAAAGCGGCTATGGATTTAAAGGCCGAGCAGGTCACCCGCCGCAAGTATGAGGAGCGGGTGACCGAAGTGGAGCAGGAGCTCAAGGATTCCGCCAGCAAGTGCAAGGCCTTGGAGGATAAGAATAAAACCCAAGCGGTCAATCTCACCAAGGCTCTTCAGGAGGCCAAGGAGACGCGGACCGAGTCCCGAGCGGCTCACGAGGAAATCAAGCAGGCCGAACAGATAGCGGCTGGTAAGCCCTTTCTTTTACAGAGTATATTTGGCGGTCGGAGATATGCCTTGCTTAATCGACTATGGAGTTCTCCAGACGCCTTTGTGGATCTTCCAAGGAGTGCGGCCGACGCCGCGCAATTCTTTCGGGCCTAGGAGGGAAACACCACGAAGAAGCTCTTCTGGTCACAGTACCTGGCGCCAGAAAGGCCAGCGCTGCTAAACAACCATATGATGTAGCTGGCAGAGCTGCATAGCATGTCCGGTTTGGCCGTGAAGGACATCATAGTCCGGCTGTGGCCAGCCAGACCCATTCCTAGCAGCTACTTCGGCCTGGTCAAGCGACTTGGCGATGCCCTGCCCCGAGTTGAAGCTGTGAAGCGCTCGGCGTGCATAGAGGGTGCTCGGATGGCCTTTTCCTGTGTCAAGATGCACTGGGCGAAGATGAAGGTGTTGGGGAACATAGTAATTTCAAAAAAGTTCCTACGCACACGCAAGATCATGGAGACGCATAGCAACGAGAGGGGAGAGTGTCGTCCACGTACCGTCGTAGACCGTTAAGCGGAAGCGTTATAATAACGCGGTTGATGTAGTCGTACATCTTCACGATCAACCGATCCTCAGCACCGAACGTACGGCACCTCCGCGTTCAGCACACGTCCAGCTCAGTGACGTCCCGTGAACTCACGATCCAGTAGAGCTCGGTGAAGAGTTTCATCAGCACGACGGCGTGGTGACGATGTTGATGAAGCTACCGTCGCAGGGCTTCGCCTAAGCACCGCTACGATATAACCGAGGTGGATTATGGTGGAGGGGGGCATCGCACACGGCTAAGAGATCAACAGATCAATTGTTGTGTCTATGGGGTGCCCCCTGCCCCGTATATAAAGGAGCTAGGGGGAGGCGGCCGGCCAAGGAGGAGGGCGCGCCAAGGGGGGAGTCCTACTCCCATCGGGAGTAGGACTCCCTCTTTTCCTAGTTGGAGTAGGAGAGGAGAAGGAAAGGAGAGAAGAGAGAAGGAAAGGGGGGCGCCGCCCCCTCCTTGTTCAATTCAGACTAGAGGGGGAGGGGGTGCGCGGCTGCCCTTGGCCGCCCCTCCTCTTCTCCCACTAAGGCCCATTAGGCCCAATATACTTCCTGGGGGGTTCCGGTAACCCCCCGGTACTCCGGTAAATGTCTAAAACCTCTCGAAACCTTTCTGGTGTCTAAACATAGTCATCAATATATCGATCTTTACGTATCGACCATTTCATGACTCCTCGTCATGTCCGTGATCATATCCGGGACTCCGAAATACCTTCGGTACATCAAAACACAAAAACTCATAATACCGATCATCACAGAACTTTAAGCGTGCGGACCCTACGGGTTCGAGAACTATGTAGACATGACCGAGACACGTCTCCGGTCAATAACCAATAGCGGAACCTGGATGCTCATATTGGTTCCTACATATTCTATGAAGATCTTTATCGGTCAAACCGCATAACAACATACGTTGTTCCCTTTATCATCGGTATGTTACTTGCCCGAGATTCGATCGTCGGTATCTCAATACCTAGTTCAATCTCGTTACTGGCAAGTCTCTTTACTCTTTCATAATGTAACATCCCGTAACTAACTCATTAGTCACATTGCTTGCAAGGCTTATAGTGATGTGCATTACCGAGAGGGCCCGGAGATACCTCTCCGACAATCGGAGTGACAAATCCTATTCTTGATCTATGCCAACTCCACGAACACCATCGGAGACACCTGTAGAGCACCTTTATAATCACCCAGTTACGTTGTGACATTTGGTAGCACACAAAGTGTTCCTCCGGTATTCGAGAGTTGCATAATCTCATAGTCATAGGAACATGTATAAGTCATGAAGAAAGCAATAGCAGTAAACTAAAACGACCAAGTGCTAAGCTAACGAAATGGGTCAAGTCAATCACATCATTCTCCTAATGATGTAATCCCGTTGATCAAATAACAACTCATGTCTATGGCTAGGAAACTTAACCATCTTTGATCAATGAGCTAGTCAAGTAGAGGCATACTAGTGACACTATGTTTGTCTATGTATTCACACATGTATTATGTTTCCGGTTAATACAATTCTAGCATGAATAATAAACATTTATCATGAAATAAGGAAATAAATAATAACTTTATTATTGCCTATAGGGCATATTTTCTTAAGTCTCCCACTTGCACTAGAGTCAATAATCTAGATTACACAGTAATTATTCTAACACCCATGGAGTCTTGGTGCTGATCATGTTTTGCTCATGGAAGAGGCTTAGTCAGCGGGTCTGCAACATTCAGATCCGTATGTATCTTGCATATCTCTATGTCTCCCACCCGGACTTGATCCCGAATGGAATTGAAGCGTCTCTTGATGTGCTTGGTTCTCTTGTGAAATCTGGATTCCTTTGCCAAGGAAATTGCACCAGTATTGTCACAAAAGATTTTCATTGGACCCGATGCACTAGGTATGACACCTAGATCGGATATGAACCCCTTCATCCAGACTCCTTCATTTGCTACTTCCGAAGAAGCTATGTACTCTGCTTCACACGTAGATCCCGTCACGATGCTTTGTTTAGAACTGCTCCAACTGATAGCTCCACCGTTTAATATAAACATGTATCCGGTATGCGATTTAGAATCATCTGGATCAGTGTCAAAGCTTGCGTCGACGTAATCATTTACAAAGAGCTCTTTGTCACCTCCATAAACGAGAAACATATCCTTAGTACTTTTCAGGTATTTCAGGATGTTCTTGACCACTGTCCAGTGATCCACTCCTGGATTACTTTGGTACCTCCCTGCTAAACTAATAGCAAGGCACACATCAGGTCTGGTACACAGCATTGCATACATGATAGAGCCTATTGCTGAAGCATAGGGAACACTTTTCATTTTCTCTCTATCTTCTGCAGTGGTCGGGCATTGAGTCTTACTCAACTTCACACCTTGTAACACAGGCAAGAACCCTTTCTTAGCTTGATCTATTTTGAACTTCTTCAAAACTTTATCAAGGTATGTGCTTTGTGAAAGTCCAATTAAGCGTCTTGAACTATCTCTATAAATCTTGATGCCCAATATATAAGCAGCTTCACCGAGGTCTTTCATTGAAAAACTCTTATTCAAGTATCCTTTTATGCTATCCAGAAATTTTATATTATTTCCAATCAACAATATGTCATCCACATATAATATTAGAAATGCTACAGAGCTCCCACTGTAAATACAAGCTTCTCCAAAAGTCTGTATAAAACCATATGCTTTGATCACACCATCAAAACATTTATTCCAACTCTGAGAGGCTTGCACTAGTCCATAAATTGATCACTGGAGCTTGCGCACTTTGTTAGTACCCTTTGGATCGATAAAACCTTCAGGTTGCATCATATACAACTCTTCTTCCAGAAATTCATTCAGGAATGCAGTCTTTACATTCATTTGTCAAATTTCATAATCATAAAATGCGGCAATTGCTAACATGATTCGGACAGACTTAAGCATCGCTACGGTGAGAAGGTCTCATCATACTCAACTCCTTAAACTTGTCGAAAACCTTTTGCAACAAGTCGAGCTTTGTAGATACACTACAAGAAATGTCAACTTGCGACTATCACTATTGGTCATTGAAAGGTCATTGTTTTTCATTTGCGACCTTTTTTGACCAAAAACAAAAGGTCAAAAGTTGGCGGTCGTAAACTGAAATTAACGACCTTCTCTGTGAGAAGGTCGTGGAATTCCACGACTAAAACAAAAAGGTCATTGATTCTATGACCTTCTGTTTTGGTCGCCAGCTCTCTGCTCAAGCCACATCGGATCCGACGTGGCAATCGGATGTGGCAAAATTGCAACCAATTGAAAAGGTCGTTGATAAGAATCAGCCCGGTCCAATTCGGTATTCTACATGGGCCTAGCCCAACAATTCAGTCTTTCTATATTTTTTCTATGAATTTTTGGTCAACTTCATGGGCAAAGCCCAACAATTCAGTCTTTTAATTTTTTGGAACATGGCCCCTTTACGAACCATTTCGTTAAGCCTTTTTATTCAGGTTTTCTAGAACTAAACAATGTTCCAATCCACTATTATTTGGGCCATAGCCTTTTTAGAGCCCATATATTATTTGGTCCAATAAAACATTTGGTCTTTTTATTCACTGATTTCCAGCTTACACATTTGAACAGCAAACACTCAATAATTCTCTTGATTAAATGATTAAATTCAGAAATCATTCCGCCAAATACACACAACAGCACATACAAGTCCGCACGTCCAACATCAACTAAAACAAGCAAAAACAGATACACAAGCACATACAAGTGTGGTTACAAGCAAAAACAAATACACAAGCACCAAAACATGGTGCAACATCAACTAAAATTGTGCTGCACATCTCCATGCCTCTTCTGCTCTTCCGTCACAACAGCAGCAGCCTAAACAACATTAGATCCTGATCCAGATCACCAAAAAGAAACATTATTAAATGTTTAGAGACAATGCCATCAACATGAGGCGGTAATCCAACTTAACACTTTGTCTAACATATTTTACATATGCAAATAACTAAGCTTATACTGTATAAGTTTAAGATCCAAATGCAATGTAAAATTGAATTGCCAAATAGTAGCATGGTACATTGGTACAAGTGCAAGTCGTACAATGAACGTCGCTGTAACAGATTCACCTGAAGAAAAATACTACTCTACTACCACTACCATCGATTCAACTGACAGGATCTAACAATACTAGTGAGCGCACACAGACTAACATCACAAGGCAGGAGAGATTAGAGGGAACAGGGACCTGATGATGATAGTGTCGACGATGATCGGATCGGGTTAGTATCGTTGAGGAGGTGGATGATCTACAAACATTTGTCATCCAAATTAAACTCCTGCATGATTAAGAAAACTACATCAAAACTTCTTCCAGTCAATCAAACAATAAAGATCAGTGTGGATTATATAGAAGAGTAGAGATCGATGTCCCTAGGAAGCACAACAAATGCTAAAAATCATAACTAGACAATTAATAATTCTATCCTTCTATACAACCACATACGAATAGGTAACATTTTTGGTACAACAAAGCAACTCCATATGAGAAGGAAAAGGGTTGTGGGATGAAAAGCTTACAAACTTGACAATCTCTCGCCACATTGTAAACCAGATATTAGTATGAGGAAGAAATAATACTCTCTCACCACGATTGGCTCTTATAACTACTGTACGCAGCTCTATATGTACCATGTACTGAAAACTAAGGAAGTAACATGACACAACAGACACCCGCTACATATCCCAGGCAATATCTACTAGCAAAATTAACCAGAACAATTACAAACAGAGTAGGAAATCATGAATGTGTAAATGCATGAATGGTTCTTTAGATCAACTTTAAAGCTAGCAGCAAGCATGTTTAGACAACTTAACAACATTAGTAATACTACTTCAGATTTGGACTAGTAGAAGGCCAGGCAGAATTTATGAGAACTTTATTGAATTCATTCAATACAGGATAGCACAAACAAAAAACACATAGTCAAAATGAGTCTTTGTTCTTAACAGTAAAAAGCAATCATGACTGGATTTGTAGATGTTTTGTCGGTTATACTATATTAAACTGAGCCAATTATTGTAGGTGAAAGTAATGCTCCCAATATATCATCATCATTAACATCAAACAATTCTGAATGTAATCAGAGGAAGCACATCCCAATAATGTGCAATCAAATCATAAAGAAGGGTACATATGATTATTAGTGTTACTATTAAGAGCCTGTCCAGACTCTCTCCCCGCTCCAACTCCACGCTGGAGCGGAACAGCGTCCAGTTAAAATTTTCAGAGTCGCCCAAGGGCCACTCCGCGCGCTCCACTCCGCGCTGAAGGAGCGGATGCTTGCCGAACAGGGCCTAACTTGAAGAGGACGACGATCTGGTCGTAGCCCACGTCCCCCGCCAGCGGCCGACTCTGCTTCTCCACGGTCTGGAGGGTCAGGCAGAAATCATACTGCCACAGTGTGCACCTTTAACCTGAATCAGCAGCTCGCCATCCTACTCCAACAGATTGAACCTCTCCTTGCTATCTCACCTGACCGCCTACACGCGAGAAGGCAAAAAAACATTTACCCAAAGCATCCTACAATTCACAACAAATTTGAGATTGACCCAATTTATTTTACAACATATAGAGATTTCATAATCAAAGTTCATTGTGCTAGGCTGCTAGCTATCAAGATGAAAACAACATGTAGCAGATACAAGCATACCAGGCAAGGTGGGCTAGGTGTTTAGTAAGATCACCTACTGTTCAGCAGGAAGATGGGTCATGAAAAATATTACCTCCCTGATTTCATCCACCATGTGGGACTTGAGGGGAACCTTGGCGAAGGTCTGCAGGTTGAGGCCGAGCAGGTCGAGGACCCGCACGTAGCCGTTGCTCCTCATGCCCAGGCTCAGCTCCGGTGCCATGTGCCGCAATACCATCGTCCTGAGAAGAGAAGCATAGACAGAAGGCAGCCGTGAGTGGGTACCAAGGGAAAAACAGAAGCCACAACCAAGAATTGCAAGATTTAGTATAAAGGAAATAGGATTTCATAGATCAACTGACATGGGTTGCATTGAAATCCAAATGAGTCAACAAAAAATGACTCCCATCAACGGCAAGTATGCGGTAGCAGCTGTGGTCACGGCAACCGGAAACTCAGAAATGATATTGGCGGCAAACCCATTACATGTACCAGACGCCACCCACCTATCAAAATTGATAAACACTTCAGTTGTGTCTAATCCTATTACAGGGCTCGGAAATGACAATGCCACAACCCTTTGCATGTACCAGACCCCATCAACCTGTCCAAATTGCTATAGGAGATGGACGTGCTACCTGCTGCTGCGGTGGTGCATCGTGGTGGCCTGTTTGAGCTCCTCCTCCTGATGCTGCTCACTAACCTGCAGGACAAACAAGGCCATAGGTGAGCTCCAGCAAAGGCATTTCATGATGATTTCAGGGCAGAAGATTTCACCTAACTATACACCAAGAACACAACTACTGGAAACTGTTAAGTCATACATATTACTAGGAAAAATGCCCGTGCGTTGCAACGGGAGAATAAATATCCCCGCACTCATCCAATTTAGTCCCTAAATACTGCACATTCGTGAACATTGTAAAACCATTTCATCCAACTTTCATTGAAAATACAAACTATTGCAGCCAAGTTTCTACAATTTAGTGTGGAGCTTAAACAATTGTTGTTGTGGTCAACATCAGTATTAACTCAATCCAGCCGTGGTTAATCTTTATCGAAGAAAGCCACAACACCATGAGCCTGTATTCTTTTTACAGAATAATCCAGAATGTTTACAAATGACAAATACCAAAAGAATGACAATGAACTTGGCTAAAATCCTAAGTCATGTTTCAACTTTCAACCATGCTAGGATCCCTCAGATATAGCTAAATAAGAGCGGTTTTGAACATTTCCTCAGGCTACATAAATAATATACTGCAAAGGATTCTCTTCAGCCTAAAAGATTCATTCTCATCATACCGGCAAGAAACAAATGAAAGATTCTAAATAAAGCCACTAAAATAAATCAACAATTAAGTGCTGTTTAAATAAATGTACTTTTGTATCTACAAAACTGAGACGCAAACAGTACAAACGGAAGCAAGAGTTAATCTCACCTTCGATGTTCGAACACATTAGAACAACTCGTGTCAGGACTACATTTGTAAGGAGTATCGATTTTAGCGAGAAAAGTGGTCCTAGATGATCCAGTGAAATATGATTTTTCTTTGTTTTCAAAAATCCAGAGACGGAGAAATAATGGGAGCAGTAGATAGAGTTGTTAGAACATAGGCTAGAGTTTCATCAGCAGCAAAGTGAAGTTTAGCTCCAGTCTTGTAAGGAAAAAAGTGTAATCAGGCATACAAAATTGTATAGAGAAACTGCAAGCCACTGACAAATAAATATTCAGTAAAACATATAAAGGCCACCATCCTTAGTGGCATATGTACAACACTGGACCACTTCCCAATAGAACTCCTAGTGGAACGACAATGCTGAATGAAGAGAAGCATCAGACTTGTAGCGGTCACCCTAAACAACAGTATTAACGCACCTCATAGACCAAATCTTTTTGATAGATAACTTTGACAGCCACTGACACAAAGTGGAGCGACAACATACAGTGTTATTCAAGCCATGGTACGAACGGCCCAATCAGTCATTAACAGGTTTGCATCAGATAGATCCTGATGGAATATGTTAATAGAAAGGAGAGATTTGTTTTGGCGCGTGCATCAATAGCAGAAAGAAATAACCTTATTGTTCAAAATTTATAGTTGATGACCAAGATTCAAACTCATGCAGTAGCATAATATTCATAACTACGACTTCCAAACGAATTTGTATTTAATACCAAATACACAATGCCAGTAAATTCTTGGTCCAATTGAACCGTAGTGAAGTTTCTAATGTGCACATCATATTGTTTCTCCTGTTCCACAACCTACGTGTGACATGAATCTAGCTGAAACATCATAGGTAGGAGAGTGCAGATGAGGGGGGCATAACTTATCTTACATGTCAGCCCAGTGGAGGTAGAAGCATTCGAGTTTCTTCGCATCCGGCGACTGCGCCGCCAGATTCGTGACCACCCACACAGCGATGTGCTGGAGGGAGAGACGGTAGGGAGGTGATGCCACTGCATAGAGACTGCGTTTGCGCGGACCACTGGCTCTCTTAAGATGAAAACTGGCTGTATTCCTATATAACAATTTTGGTGTTATTTTCTTACTGTTTCTTTCCCTGATAGCCAAGCCATCATTATAATGAATATGTTTCCATGTTCTTAATGCAAAGACAGTAACCAAAAGTTCATATTTTACACCATTACCGTTTTTTCTTTAGGATCAATCTTATTTGTTTGCATCATTGATATCAAAATTACATCTTCCTTACACCATGAAGTCATTAGTTTAAAATAGCAGATCTGTGAAGGGGGGTGTCTATTAGCAAATTTTGGTCTAAATACAACTTAGGCAGGCAAATGCTTAGTGTAACTAATGAACTGATGTTGTTTGCGTTTCTGAACTTTGCTAAATAAACTCTAGACGAATACACCAAAAACTAATGAACTCTATCTCCACAGACTCCATCTCTAGATGAACAGAGCAAAAAAAAACTATCCAAATCTTTCCAAGCACACAAAAATGATCTTAGTTCGTGAATTGCCTCGCGCATTGCGCGGAACAGGGTGCATACACATCAGCAGCGTATGAAGCATCTCTCTCTCCCCCTCAATCCCTCTCACCAGCAGTAGCATATGAAGCAGCCGATCTGTACGGCGCGCCTCTCTCTCTCTCAACACACACATACATAGGCAGGCATACGAACGATACATTCACATTCACCGGAGAATAATCAGCATCATTATTGGCAGTTTGTGGCATCTTCAAAAAAATTATATATATATAAACAAAATTTTCAACGGTGGGCAATCAGTCAATCAAGCATCCAAACACAAAGTAGTATAATCGTTGCTAGCCCAGCTACTCAGATCCGATCGATGAGGCCAACTACTAATCATAATGTTTCCCCTGTCTGCTATGGATCCTTGCTGCTAACAACCCATCCAGCCTCCCTTGCAAGATGCCAAAAAGAATCGAATCGATCAGAAGTAGCTATTGGCCAACTGCCTACTGCCAGTGCTAGCCATCAGTGGGGATAGATCGGACCGAGTAATTACCTGCGATGGCGGCCACACACGGCTCTGCGAAGTGCCCACTGCAGACGACCACAGCGTCAAACCTCCTCCTCCAGCTCGCTGCCAGCGCAGGCGAGCCTCACCCTCCAGCCCGCGTCGTCGTCCCTGCTGCGGCGGACGCTCACCACCTCCGTCCCGAACCGGACCAACCCGAGGAGGTCGAACCGCTGCACGAACTCCTCGAGGTACCTTAGCACCAGGGAACTTGCGCGGGTCGGCGGAGGAGCGGTTGGCGACGACGATCAGCGCGTCCCGAAGATCTTGGCCGCGATCTCCTCGTTCTACGGTGGCAAGTTGGATCTGGGAGTGGGGAGAGGATCTGAGGTGGGAAGGGGAGGTGTGGCGGAGGTGGGTGGCGGCGAGGAGAGGGGTGGGTGGTGGAGGTGGGTGGCGGCGGGGGAGGGGAGGAGTCTGGATCGTGGCGCGCTAGGGTTTGCCCGTGGGGAGAGAGAGGAGGGGACAAGGAGTGGTGTGCGGGGGAGAGAGGAGCTCCCAGTGGGTGGGTGAGAGGGTGAGAGGGTGTGGGCCGTTGGATTTGGGAGTATCCGACGGTCTCTAATGCTTGATCCGCGTGACATGCTCGTAGACCAATCATACGAAGTACATGATTTGATAACGTTATGACCATCTAAATTGGTCGCAATCGATTAACAATAGGTGGCTCTTACAAGTTAGTCAGATGATTTTGTCTAGAAATCATCCGCCTATCTAGCCGCTCGATCTGCGCATTGGTGATCGTTCGATCACATCAATATGTCACAATAGCATCGAGCATGAAAAACTTCAACGCAGCACAGATGACATCCCCACGAAGCTCCATTGCGGCTCTCAACGGCGCGCCAAGAGCTCCAACGCAGCACCACAGTGTTCGACGAAGCTCCATTGCAGCGTCGGGGAGCTCCAACGCAGCACCATGACGCCCGACGGTAAGTTCCCTTCTCTTTTTATGACAACGTTTAAGTATGGTTCCCTCAAAGAACTAGACGTACTTTCATATTTGGTGGGATTTTCATCGATTCACTAGGAAACGGGTCAAATTTGAACTGCGGTTGCCTTATAGTTTATTCTTTATTTTTTTCAAAAATCATTTCTAGATACATAAGTATCTATTTAATCACAGAGATACCAAAAGTTTTCCAATATTCAACCACCAGCTAGGAACAGTCAAGCACGCCGTTTTGACCGCATTTTGAAACGAGCATGGAAAATTAAAAAAATTAAAAAATTGGAAAACCTTCGCATTGTGTCATTACATGTGACCAAGTTTCTAGGAAAAATAATAAACTTGTAATACGGTAATTATTTTAAAAGAAGTGTTCTCAGAAATGAGCTATCATGCGTGAAGATGCATGGCTTTCAAGCAAATTGATCAATATTATGGCCACATTCATGGCTTAGTTTGTTTAAATGATCTAATATTGTGCATAAGGATGCATCTTGGAATAGCAAACAATGTTGCCTAAGTTTTCATTTTCTTCTCACGGAAAATACATTTTCCATTTTTCGAGTGCCCGAAATGAGTTTTTTTTAAGGACCTACCATATATTTGTTGTAAAATTGGACCAAATCAATTTTTTAAAATACTAGAACATATTTAATGCACAATTGACTAAATGGTTGGGTGTCAAAAGTCTTGATCCACCTCTGGTGAAAAAGACAAATTTCCGTCGATTTAGTAGGAAGCGGGTCAAATTTGAACTGCAGCTGACTCATAGTTTTCTCTTTATTTTTTCCAAAAATCATTTCTAGGTACATAAGTATCTATTTAATCAGATAAACATCAATTTTTCTCCAAGATTCAACCACTAGCTAGGAACGGTCAAGCCCACCGTTTTAAGAGCATTTTGAAACGGGCATAAAAAATTCAAAAAAAATAAAAAAATTGGAAAACCTTCGCATTGTATCATTATATGCGACCAAGTTCCGAGGAAAAATAATAAACTTGTAATACGGCAATTGTTTTAGAAAAGTGTTCTCAGAAATGAGCTATCATGCGTGAAGATTCATGTCTTTCAAGCCAAATGATCAATCTTATGGCCACATTCATGGCATAGTTTGTTCAAATGATCTCACATTGTGCACAAGGGTGCATCTTGGAATTCGAAACAATATTGCCTAAGGGAGTTTTCATTTTTTTTGCACGGAAAATTCATTTTCCATTTTTCGAGTGCCCGAAATGAGTTTTTTTGTGAAGGACCTACCATATATTTGTTACAAAATTGGACCAAATCAATTTTCTAAAATACTAGGCCATATTTAATGCACAATTGACTAAATGGTTGGGCATCAAAAGTTTTGATCCACCTCTGGTGAAAAAGACAAATTTCCACCGATTTAGTAGGAAGCGGGTCAAAATTTGAACTGTAGCTGCCTCATATTTTGCTATTTATTTTTTCCAAAAAACATTTCTAGGTACATAAGTATCTATTAAATCAGAGAAACATCAAAAGTTTTCCAAGATTCAACCACTAGCTAGGAACGGTCAATCCTGCCGTTTTGACCGCATTTTGAAACATGCATAAAAAATTCAAAAAAAATAAAAAAATAGAAAAACCTTAGTATTGTGTCATTATATGTGACCAAGTTTTTGGGAAAAATAATAAACTTGTAATACGAAAAATATTTTTAAAAAATGTTCTAAAAAATGAGCTATCATGCGTGGAGATTCATGGCTTTCAAGCCAAATGATCAATCTTATGGCCACATTTATGGCATAGTTTGTTCAAATGATCTCATATCATGCACAAAGGCGCATCTTGGAATTCCAAACAATGTTTCCTAAGGAAATTTACATGTTCTTTGCATAGAAAATTCATTTTCCATTTTCCAAGTGCCTGAAATGAGTTTTTTTGTGAAGGACCTACCATATATTTGTTGCAAGATTGGACCAAATCAAATTTCTAAAATACTAGGTCATATTTAATGCAAAATTGACAAAATGGTTGGGTATCAAAAGATTTGATCCACCTCTGATGAAAAAGACAAATTTCCGTCGATTCAGAAGGAGGCGGGTCAAATTTGAACTGTAGCTGCCTCATAGTTTGCTATTTATTTTTTCCAAAAATCATTTCTAGGTACATAAGTATCTATTTAATCAGATAAACATCAAAAGTTTTCCAAGATTCAATCACTAGCTAGGAACGGTCAAGCCCGCCATTTTGACCGCATTTTGAAACGGGCATAAAAAATTCAAAAAAATCAAAAAATTGGAAAACCTTCGCATTGTGTCATTATATGTGACCAAGTTTCCAGGAAAAATAATAAACTTGTAATACAATAATTATTTTAAAAAAATGCTCTCGGAAATGAGCTATCATGCGTGAAGATTCATGGCTTTCAAGGCAAATGATCAATCTTATGGCCACATTCATGGCATAGTTTGTTCAAATGGTCTCATATCATGCACAAAGGTTCATATTGGAATTCCAAACAATGTTTCCTAAGGAATTTTACATTTTGTTTGCACAGAAAATTCATTTTCCATTTTCCGAGTGCCCGAAATGAGTTTTTTTTGTGAAGAACCTACCATATTTTTGTTGCAAAAGTGGACCAAATAAAATTTCTACAATACTAGGCCATATTTAATGTAAAACTGACCAAATGGTTGGGTGTCAAAAGATTTGATCCACCTCTGGTGAAAAAGACAAATTTCCGCCGATTCAGTAGGAAGCGGGTCAAATTTGAACTACAGCTGCCTTATAGTTTGCTCTTTATTTTTTCCAAAAATCATTTCTAGATACATAAGTATCTATTTAAGCATAAATACATGGATTGGTGGTGATACGTCGAGGTTTGGACGGTGGCCGAGGGCCCCAACTCCAAAGCGCGTAGACTCGCATGCCCGCCGCGTGGTCACCGCGCGACCGTGGCGTGGCCATGCGTTCTGGGCAGCCTAGGCATGTTTAGTAGGTTGGGCACTCCCCAGGTAGATGCTATGAAGAAAATAACAACAGAAGAATCTCACGAGGAGACCGAACTATGCTCAAACATGAATTAGCAGCCAAGTGTTTGATTAGCGGTACGGGAAATTCACAAGGACAATGGGCCTGAGTTTTGGCTGAGGATGATCATCTACTAGGGATACTGTCTTGGCAAATTTTTAGCTCAAATGGAGGAGTTTGGATGGCACTTGCTTTACAAAGTATTACATCGGGCAAAAATATTGATGTTGAAGCTAGGCTCAAATGGATAAGTGTATTGAGCCGAATTTTTGTGGAGTATGGTAATTTGGGCATAGGAAAGCACTGTAAAAAAATTATACCATTTGGATAATCCTAGCTTGTACTTCCTTCACAAAGCTTTTCCATGGATAGAAACTTTAGAAATTTGCTGAGGAAGATTTAATAGGAAAATGGAGCTGAATATTGGAATGTGGGAATGATTTGTATATGTAAGATGGCACAAAAAGTTTGAGGACAATAGGAGGTGTCTAGATAGCACTTGCTTTGCAATGTGCCAATTTGGACAGAAAATAGAAATTGAAGTTGGGCTTACATAGATGATTGGATTGTGCTGAAATTTGGTTTAGGGGGTTTCTATAGTTAGGGTAATGTCCTGGTAAATTTTCAGCAATTATAAAACAATATAAAATGTAGTTGGTTCACAAACTAAAAATATTACCAGAAACAAAGATTCAATGATGAGCTCACATGTATTATCAAATAGAGCTAAAATTTTGTGTAGAGCTAAGAATTTGGCATATAGAATATGTGGCAAAAATTCAACTCATTACAATATTCCTATCTTGTACTTCCTTCACAATGCTTCTAGGTAGACAAAAACTTTGGAAATTTGCTGAGGAAGATTTACTTGGCAAACGGAGCTGAATTTTGTCATGAGGCAATGATTTGGATAGGAAAGAATGCCCAGAAATTTTGAGGGCAATCAAGAATATATAAATAGTACTTCCTTCACAAAGTGATGTTCTGAACAAAATAGGAAAATGAATATTGTTGAATCATTTTTGAACTAGGCAAGGAAGTATTTTTACGTATTTGACGAAGGTATGACCCAAAGAATTTATGAGATTTTTTTGGGAATTTTGGGAATGACAGAAATATAGATTGCTTCACAACCTAGGGCAAAAATTTACACATGGACATGACACATAGGCAAAACTGATGAGGTGGCGTATAGTCATAGCAATCCACCACAATTTATAAGGTTATGACCATCTATATTGGTCGTGATCAGCTAGAAATAAGGCAGCGGATCAGTGTTGTCTGCTTTATGACCATTTCGTGTAAGGAAATTACGACCTTTATGGCCAAAATGGTCGATATAGTTGAGGGTTTGGAGCCCCCGAGCAGCTTTTGACCAATTGGTCTCAAATGGTCGTAGATCTATGACCAATTCTTCCAGGGTCACTGATAGAAGGTCACTAGTTGACATATTTCTTGTAGTGATAGGAACATTACCGTCAGCGTCAGTCTTCTTCTTGAAGATCCATTTATTCTCGATGGCTTGCCGATCATCGGGCAAGTCAACCAAAGTCCACACTTTGTTCTCATACATGGACCCCATCTCAGATTTCATGGCTTCAAGCCATTTTGCGGAACCTGGGCTCATCATCGCTTCCTCATAGTTCGTAGGTTCGTCATGGTCAAGTAACATGACCTCCAGAACAGGATTACCGTACCACTCTGGTGCGGATCTTACTCTGGTTGACCTACGAGGTTCAGTAGTAACTTGATCTGAAGTTTCATGATCATCATCATTAGCTTCCTCACTAATTGGTGTAGGTGTCACAGGAACCGGTTTCTGTGATGAACTACTCTCCAATAAGGGAGCAGGTACAGTTACCTCATCAAGTTCTACTTTCCGCCCACTCACTTCTTTCGAGAGAAACTCCTTCTCTAGAAAGGATCCATTCTTAGCAACAAATGTCTTGCCTTCGGATCTGTGATATAAGGTGTACCCAACAGTCTCCATTGGGTATCCTATGAAGACACATTTCTCCGATTTGGGTTCGAGCTTATCAGGTTGAAACCTTTTCACATAAGCATCGCAACCCCAAACTTTAAGAAATGATAACTTTGGTTTCTTGCCAAACCACAGTTCATAAGGTGTCGTCTCGACGGATTCTGATGGTGCCCCATTTAACGTGAATGCAGCCGTCTCTAAAGCATAACCCCAAAATGATAGCGGTAAATCAGTAAGAGACATCATAGATCGCACCATATCTAGTAAAGTACGATTACGACGTTCAGACACACCATTACGCTGTGCTGTTCCGGGTGGCGTGAGTTGCGAAACTATTCCACATTGTTTCAAATGTAGGACAAACTCGTAACTCAAATATTCTCCTCCATGATCAGATCGTAGAAACTTTATTTTCTTGTTACGATGATTTTCCACTTCACTCTGAAATTCTTTGAACTTTTCAAATGTTTCAGACTTATGTTTCATTAAGTAGATATACCCATATCCGCTTAAATCATCTATGAAGGTGAGAAAATAACGATACCCGCCGCAAGCCTCAGTATTCATCGGACCACATACATCAGTATGTATGATTTCCAAAAAGTCGGTTTCTCGCTCCATTGTTACGGAGAACGGCGTTTTAGTCATCTTGCCCATGAGGCATGGTTTGTAAGTACCAAGTGATTCATAATCAAGTGATTCTAGAAGTCCATCAGTATGGGGTTTCTTCATGCGCTTTACACCAATATGATCCAAACGGCAGTGCCACAAATAAGTTGAACTATCATTATCAACTCTGCATTTTTTGGCTTCAACATTATGAATATGTGTATCACTACTATCGAGATTCAACACAAATAGACCACTCTTCAAGGGTGCATGACCATAAAAGATATTACTCATATAAATAGAATAACCATTATTCTCAGATTTAAATGAATAACCGTCTCGCATCAAACAAGAATGTTCATGCTTAACGCTGGCACCAAATAACAATTATTTAGGTCTAAAACTAATACCGAAGGTAGATGTAGAGGTAGCGTGCCGACGACGATCACATCGACTTTGGAACCATTTCCCACGCGCATCGTCACCTTGTCCTTAGCCAGTCTTCGCTTAATCCGTAGTCCCTGTTTCGAGTTTCAAATATTAGCAACAGAACCAGTTTCAAATACCCAGGTGCTACTGCGAGCTCTAGTAAGGTACACATCAATAACATGTATATCACATATACCTTTGTTCACCTTGCCATCCTTCTTATCCGCCAAATACTTGGGGCAGTTCCGCTTCCAGTGACCAGTCCCTTTGCAGTAGAAGCACTCAGTCTCAGGCTTAGGTCCAGACTTGGGTTTCTTCTCTTGGGCAGCAACTTGTTTGCCGTTCTTCTTGAAGTTCCCTTTCTTCTTCCCTTTACCCTTTTTCTTGAAACTGGTGGTCTTGTTGACCATCAACACTTGATGCTCCTTCTTGATTTCTACCTCCGCAACCTTTAGCATTGCGAAGAGCTCGGGAATTGTCTTATCCATCCCTTGCATATTATAGTTCATCACGAAGCTCTTGTAGCTTGGTGGCAGTGATCGAAGAACTCTGTCAATGACACTATCAACTGGAAGATTAACTCCCAGCTGAGTCAAGTGATTATGGTACCCCAGACATTCTGAGTATATGTTCACTGACAGAACTATTCTCCTCCATCTTGCAGCTGTAGAACTTATTGGAGACTTCATATCTCTCAATCCGGGCATTTGATTGAGATATTAACTTCAACTCCTGGAACATCTCATATGCTCCATGACGTTCAAAACATCGTTGAAGTCCCGGTTCTAAGCCGTAAAGCATGGCACACTGAACTATCGAGTAGTCATCAGCTTTTCTCTGCCAGACGTTCATAACATCTGGCGTTGCTCCTGCAGCGGGTTTGGCACCCAGCGATGCTTCCAGGACGTAATTCTTCTGTGCAGCAATGAGGATAAACCTCAAGTTATGGACCTAGTCCATGTAATTGCTACCATCATCTTTCAACTTTGCTTTCTCAAGGAACGCATTAAAATTCAACGGAACAACAACACGGGCCATCTATCTACAATAACATAGACAAGCAAAATACTATCAGGTAATAAGTTTATGATAAATTCAAGTTCAATTAATCATATTACTTAAGAACTCCCACTTAGATAGACATCCCTCTAATCATCTAAGTGATCACGTGATCCATATCAACTAAACCATAACCGATCATCACGTGAAATGGAGTAGTTTTCAATGGTGAACATCACTATGTTGATCATATCTACTATATGATTCATGCTCGACCTTTCGGTCTCAGTGTTCCGAGACCATATCTGCATATGCTAGGCTCGTCAAGTTTAACCCGAGTATTATGCGTGTGTAAAACTGTCTTACACCCGTTGTAGATGAACATTGAGCTTATCACACCCGATCATCACGTGGTGTCTCGGCATGATGAACTTTGGCAACGGTGCATACTCAGGGAGAACACTTTTACCTTGAAATTTAGTGAGAGATCATCTTATAATGCTACCGTCAAACAAAGCAGAATAAGATGCATAAAGGATAAACATCACATGCAATCAATATAAGTGATATGATATGGCCATCATCATCTTGTGCCTTTGATCTCCATCTCCAAAGCACCGTCATGATCACCATCGTAACCGGCACGACACCTTGATCTCCATCATAGCATTGTTGTCGTCTCGCCATCTATTGCTTCTACGACTATCGCTATCGCTTAGTGATAAAGTAAAGCAATTACAGGGCGATTGCATTGCATACAATAAATCGACAACCATATGGCTCCTGCCAGTTGCCGATAAGTCCGTTACAAAACATGATCATCTCATACAATAAATATAGCATCATGTCTTGACCATATCACATCACAACATGCCCTGCAAGAACAAGTTAGACGTCCTCTACTTTGTTGTTGCAAGTTTTACGTGGCTGCTACAGGCTGAGCAAGAACCGTTCTTACCTACGCATCAAAACCACAACGATAGTTCGTCAAGTTAATGTTGTTTTAACCTTCTCAAGGACCAGGCGTAGCCACACTCAGTTTAACTAAAGTTGGAGAAACTGACACCCGCCAGCCACCTGTGTGCAAAGCACGTTGGTAGAACCAGTCTCGCGTAAGCATACGCGTAATGTCGGTCTGGGCCGCTTCATCCAACAATACCGCCGAACCAAAGTATGACATGCTGGTAAGCAGTATGACTTGTATCACCCACAACTCACTTGTGTTCTACTCGTGCATATAACATCTACGCATAAACCTGGCTTTGATACCACTGTTGGGGAATGTAGTAATTTCAAAAAAATTCCTACGCACACGCAAGATCATGGAGATGCATAGCAACGAGAGAGGAGAGTGTCATCCATGTACCCTCGTAGACCGTTAAGCGGAAGAACTATAACAACACGATTGATGTAGTCATACGTCTTCACGATCGACCGATCCTCAACAACGAACATACGGCACCTCCGCGTTCAGCACACGTTCAGCTCGGTGATGTCCCGTGAACTCACGATCCAGTAGAGCTCAGGGAAGAGTTTCGTCAGAACAACGGCGTGGTGATGATGTTGATGAAGGTACCGTCGCAGGGATTTGCCTAAGCACCGCTACGATATAACCGAGGTGGATTATGGTGGAGGGGGCATCGCACACTGCTAATATATCAACAGATTAATTGTTGTGTCTATGGGGTGCCCTTGCCCCCGTATATAAAGGAGCTAGGGGGGAGGCGGCCGACCAAGGAGGAGGGCGCGCCAAGGGGGAGTCCTACTCCCACAGGGAGTAGGACTCCCTCTTTTCCTAGTTGGAGTAGGAGAGGAGAAGGAAAGGAGAGAAGAGAGAAGGAAAGGGGGGCACCGCCCCCCTCCTTGTCCAATTCGGACTAGAGGGGGAGGGGGTGCGTGGCTGCCCTGGCCACCCCTCCTCTTCTCCCACTAAGGCCCATTAGGCCCAATATACTCCCCGGGGGGTTCCGGTAACCCCCCGGTACTCCGGTAAATGTCCGAAACCTCCCGGAACCTTTTCGGTATCCGAACATAGTCATCCAATATATCGATCTTTATGCCTCGACCATTTCGAGACTCCTCGTCATGTCCGTGATCATATCTGAGACTCTGAACTACCTTCAGTACATCAAAACAAAAAAACTCATAATACCGATCGTCACAGAACTTTAAGCGTGCGGACCCTACGGGTTCGAGAACTATGTAGACATGACCGAGACACGTCTCCGATCAATAACCAATAGCGGAACCTGGATTCTCATATTGGTTCCTACATATTCTACCAAGATCTTTATCGGTCAAACCGCATAACAACATACGTTGTTCCCTTTGTCATCGGTATGTTACTTGCCCGAGATTCGATCGTGGTATCAACATACCTAGTTCAATCTCATCACCGGCAAGTCTCTTTACTCGTTCCATAATGTATCATCCCGTGACTAACTCATTAGTCACATTGCTTGCAAGGCTTATAGTGATGTGCATTACCGAGAGGGCCCGGAGATACCTCTCCGACAATCGGAGTGACAAATCCTATTCTTGATCTATGCCAACTCCACGAACACCATAGGAGACACCTGTAGAGCACCTTTATAATGACCCAGATACGTTGTGACATTTGGTAGCACACAAAGTGTTCCTCCAGTATTCGGGATTTGCATAATCTCATAGTCATAGGAACATGTATAAGTCATGAAGAAAGCAATAGCAGTAAACTAAAACGATCAAGTGCTAAGCTAACGAAATGGGTCAAGTCAATCACATCATTCTCCTAATGATGTGATCCCGTTGATAAAATAACAACTCATGTCTATGGCTAGGAAACTTAACCATCTTTGATCAATGAGCTAGTCAAGTAGAGGCATACTAGTGACACTATGTTTGTCTATGTATTCACACATGTATTATGTTTTCGGTCAATACAATTCTAGCATGAATAATAAACATTTATCATGAAATAAGGAAATAAATAATAACTTTATTATTGCCTCTAGGGCATATTTCCTTCAGAAGGCCGCCGTCATTGCAGTGGAGGGCCCACCCAAAGGCAAGGACCATCGCAAGACGGAGCGATATTTTGAAGACGTCCTAGAGGGTGCTCGTTTAATAGAGGGTCAATGCTCGAAAGAGGTCATGTTTGAATGAATGTATCCAGGCTGCCCAGAGTTTGTTTTATGAACCAAGGCTTTTGTAATATATTTGTGCCTTTATCTGAATTATTTTCCTCATATGCGGTTGTTTTTATTTCTGAAAGTTTGCCAGTTGTTGGCTTCAGCCCCTACGTAGATACTATGGGGGTGTTCGGAATAGCACATGACCACACTTGACCCAATGTCTTGGTCCGTAAAGGAGGTGTATGTGTAGCGAACCAGGCAATCAGACTATGCGGCTTTATCACTCTCACTTAGCCATAGGAGTTTGACAATGGGACTATAAGCTAGCCCCTGGTGCGTGTACGGCTATCCGAGCTTGGATGCCTTAGGAACATGACTGGGTGGAGGCCAGTCCTTCGTACAATACGGAAAGAAAATCGCAAAAGATTTAGTAAGTCGCCGAACTGCTGACCAGCTCTCGCTATATCATGACAATCAGTTTTCGGCTTTCTCTACTGAGGTGTTTGACCGGACGAACCAGAAAGACAATCGCACTAGTTCTCCCTTTACTACCTTAGCCGAACAAGTGGAACATAAGGTGGTAACCACAGGAGCCGGGCAACCCAACTATTGACCAAAGACATGATTCGGAGCCGATGGATATAATGCAGTATTTGGGACGCCGAAGTATACTATAAAAGTCTCTGGACTTTTTTGTTTTTGAAAAATATATGTGGCCGAATAGAGCCCCTGGAAATTTATGCCGAGGTGTATTATGTCAATCTGACGTGAAGAGGGGATACATATTATGAAATAAGCGAATACTGAATAGGGTTGGACAAAACTGTTTCCACTATAGTCTGATTGATACGTCAAAAGGTGCTCTTATAGAGAATGCCATAAGCATCAAGGCTATTTTACATGCCAAGAAATTGTGAGCAAGGGAAAGCTGTATACAGGTCCTAAAAAAGGTGGTCTTGAAGATCCTTTGGACACCCTGCCACACGTCTGCGCCGCTTTTCACCTTGGTGAAGGATCCTTTGAGAGGATCAATGATCGTATATATAGAAGGGGCCTGGGAAAGGGCCCTTGTACCACCGAAAAGTGATCTAGGTTTTAAAGAACCTGAAATAAGAGAGAAAAGAGAAAAAGGGAGAAGAAGAAGATTAAGGTCCGAACAGGGTCGAGCCGTATTGTGGACCTTGTCCTTAGTGTGCCTCTGTCCTTGCCCATGGTATTTTTAGTGCGTAGTTATGCACGCGGTGTACGTATGCGTGATTAGGTGGGGTTTTTGATGGAGGCCGAATTGCTAGTGGAGCTCTGGATGAACCGAACTGTCGTTCTGCAGGGTAGACCGGACTCGTTTGATAGTGTCCGGGGGCTTGATGGCTGATGGAGTATTCGGCTTGTTAAGGCCGCTCTGTACCTCAGCTGCAAGGGCCGCGGTATGCTCCTCATTACGGAGGGAGCGCTCCATATTGCCATTGATTGTTATAACACCGCGTGGTCCGGGAATATTGAGCTTTAGATAACCATAGTGCGGGACTACATTGAAATGGCGAAAGTGGTTCGTCTGAGCAATGCATGATAACCACTGCGGAATGGGACGATGCCGAAGATCAAATCTTCGCTTTGGAAATTACCGATGAGCCGAAGACTACTCCCAGCGTTATTGACCCTATGCAGCAGGCCTCTACGCCGGGTATTACTCCTTTAAAGGTGGTTTTAGTAGGCTTGATCCTTGATGGATCAATACCCATTTTACATACAGTGTCCCGATAAAGCAGATTAAGACTGTTGCCGCCGTCCATGAGGACTCGCGTGAGATGGAATCCGTCGATGATTGGATCAAGGACCAATGCTGCCGAACCTCCATGACGGATACTAGTCGGATGGTCCCTGGCTCCATGCGATCAAAAGTGATCGGACAAGCCGACCATGGATTGAATTTTGGGGCGACTTGCTCTATGGCGTAGACGTCCCTTAGTGCGCTTGCGCTCCCGCTTAGGGATATGAGTGGCATAGATCATATTCACTGTTTTTATCTCGGGGGAAATTTCTTCTGCCCCCTGTGTTCGGTGGGCGAGGCTCATCGTCATCCTCGCTAGGCGGCTCCTTCCCCTTATGTTCGGTATTTAACTTACTCGCTTGTTTGAAGACCCAATAGTTTCTGTTGGAATGATTGGCAGGCTTGTCAGGGGTGCCATGAATCTGGCAAGGCCGATAGAGTATTTTGTCCAAACTGGATGGACCATCTTTGTTTCCTTTGAATGGCTTCTTCCGCTGACTGGGTTTAGAGCCGCTGAATCCGGTGTTGACCACCGTGTTTTCGGTATCCTCATTGTTTCTTTAACACTTGTGTTTGTTGCGTCGTGGCCTATTGTTGCCATCTCATGCTTCGGAGGTGCCAGGGTTGCTGGTACTGTTGCTTCTACGAGCTAACCAGCTGTCTTCTCCCGTGCAAAAGCGGGTCATGAGTGCGGTGAGAGCTGCCATCGACTTTGGTTTTTCTTGGCTGAGGTATCAGGTGAGCCATTCGTCAAGGACGCTGTGTTTAAAGGCCGCGAGGGCTTCGACGTCCGAACAATCGACAATTTGGTTCTTTTTAATTAAGAACCTAGTCCAGAGTTTTCGGGCCGACTCTCCGGGTTGCTGGACTATATGACTAAGGTCATCGGCGTCCGGAGGCCGGACACAGGTACCTTGGAAGTTGTCTCTAAAGGCGTCTTCCAAATCTTCCCAGCTACCATGGAGTTCTCTAGGAGGTTGTTTAACCAGTGTCGCGCTGGTCCTTTCAGTTTTAAGGGGAGATATTTGATGGCATGGAGATCGTCACCGCGAGCCATGTGGATATGGAGAAGGAAATCTTCAATCCATACCGCGAGATCCATCGTGCCGTCATATGATTTGATATTTACGGGTTTAAACCCTCTGGGAACTGGTGCTACATTACCTCATCAGTGAAGCATAAGGGGTGTGCGGTGCCTCTGTATCGGGGAACGTCGTGACGGAGTTCGGATGACGTCGTGTGCGATTTTCGGCCCGGGTGAGGTTGTGCCTATTGCGCCAGGCCTGATGGCCGTCTTCTCGCATTGGGGCACACCCCCTTGATCCATATGATCTGGCTTGTCCTGCTCTATTGTACAGGTCCTGTCGTAGGTCGTAGGTGTATCCTGGAGCCACTGTCTCTCTGCCTCGACAACGAAGTGGTGCGGGTTGGTGTCGACATAAGTGGCCGCTTTATCTTGCCCACGTGGTGGCCGGTCTGGTTCAGCAACACGGTCATGTCTTGATGGTATTGGCTCAAGGGCCTCGTCATCAAATTGTGGCAGTAGTCAACGCTTCGGATAACTCTTTCTTGGGTGTTGGAGGCCATATTCTTCGGCAGCTAGGACCTGGGTCCATCTGTCGTTGAGTGTATCCTGTTCGGCTTGGAGCTGTTGCTACTTCTTTTTAGGCTTCTCGCAGTGGCAATTAGTTGGCACTTAAAGCGCTCCTACTCGAGGGGTTCCTCTGGCACGATGAAGTCTTTGTCGTCGAGGCTCACATCATCCTCGGAGATCGGTAGATAGTTACTATCCTCCGAGTCCTTGTTCCTGACCGGATTGTCGGGGTTAACTTGCCCCTCCTCCTAATCATCCTGTTCGGATGTGGGCTCGACGGGGGCTTCGGGGTCTTCGACGTTCTCCGGAGTATTATTGTCTCCGGTGCCGGTATTGCTGTCCTTTTCGCGATGCGATTTTGAGCGGCGACGCAGGCGTCGATGTTTCGGTGGTGCCTCAGCAGGCTTGTCCTCAACCGGATCCTTCTTGCCTTCGCCGTCATTCTCTTTGGGTGTATCCACCATGTACACGTCGTATGTGGATGTGGCCCTCCAACATCCGGTAAATGGCGGGTCTTGGCTTTGTTTGTCTCTGGCATCGTCGTCCATGCCATCGATGTCTTCGGAGGCATAATCCAGCATGTCGGTTAGGTCTTCGACAGTGGCTATGAAGTGGGTGGTGGGTGGGGCATAAAATTCCCCGCTCTCAGCCCCTAATCCAGGCTGGGCGTAGTTCGGAGGTGATTCCTCTGTAATGGCAAGGGATCGCATTAAGTCCAGAGCCTCGTTTAGGAGCAAGGTTTGGATGGGGAAACGATAGTTCGTGGAGCTAGGCAGGGTAAAAGCCTCCTGGCCATGCTTACTTGTTGCGGACTTCGAGAGTTCGGAGGTAGAGTTCGGTGGCAAGTCCGGCCTTCCAATGATAGGGGAACCCAGTCTGACTCCGGGCTTGCCGATGACACAATCGCCTCCGGATTCCCGGTAGTGAGCTTCATAATAGCAGAGAGTTCGGTGGGTTCCAAACTCCCCTCTTCGGACCCGGCAGTTTGCTCCAGATCTATGGCCAGAGCCATGGTCGAGTCCGCGAACCCTTCGAAGATCAAGTCTCCTCAGATATCAGCGACATAATTCTGGTTCCCAAAACTGATCTGGTGACCAGGGGCGTAGCTATCGATCTGTTCGAGGTGGCCAATTGAATTGGCACGCAGAGCGAAGCTGCCGAACATAAAAATTTGACCGGGGAGAAAAGTTTCCCTGGAAACAGCATTGTTGTTGATGATCGAACGAGCCATCGAGCCTTCCATTGATGGCACAGTGGAACTCTCAATGAAAGCACCAATGTCGGTATCAAAACTGGCCGATCTCGGGTAGGGGGTCCCGAACTGTGCGTCTGAGGATCGAAGGTAACAGGAGACAAGGGGACACGATGTTTACCTAGGTTCGGGCCCTCTTAATGGAGGTAATACCCTACTTCCTTCTTGATTGACCTTGATGGATATAGGGGTTACAAGAGTTGATCTACCTCGAGATCGTAATGGCTAAACCCTAACTGTCTAGCCTATGCAAATTCCGATAGCCTATACGAACCAAACCCTCTAGTTTATATAGAAACCGGAGGAGCCTATGGTTGTACATAGTCGGTTTACAGAGAAAGGAAACTACACATCCGGACGTCAAGCTTGCTATCCACGCAAAGGAGAGTCCCATCCGGACACGGGGGAAGGCCTCCTGCCTTGTATCTTCACGGCCCACCAGTTCGGCCCATAGCCCGGACACTCGAGGACCCCTTAATCCAGGACTCCCTCAGGCCTCGACATAGAAAATTTAGAGGTGAAGAACATATGTATTCTCAGCAAGTGGCTATACAAGCTATCTATAGAGACCGATGCCACATGGGCCCAGATTCTGCGTAATAAGTACATCCATTCCAAAACCTTATCCCAGGTGACGGTCAGACCAACCGACTCACCATTTTGGAAGGGATTGTTGAGAGTGAAATCAATCTTTTTCAACAGGACAAAATTCATAGTTGGAAATGGTACTGCCAGGAGATTCTGGGAGGATACATGGTTAGGGGAGATGCCCCTTGCACTCCAATATCCTTCTCTCTATAATATTGTTCAGCGAAGGGACGCTTACGTTGCAACAATATTACAGTCCAACCCTCTCAATATTCAATTTAGGAGGACTTTAGCGGGAAACCATTGGGAAGCTTGGCTCCATCTTGTGAGAAGATTGATGGATGTCCACCTCTCTCAACAGCCAGATCAGTTGCACTGGAAGCTAACTAAGAATGGAGAGTTCTCGGGTTAAATCCATGTATTTGGATATTATGAACACTGGCCCTATCTCTCGCTCGAAACATGTTTTTAAAGTCAAAGTGCCTTTAAAAATTAAAGTGTTTATGTGGTTTGTCCATAAACAAGTCATTCTAACTAAGGACAATTCAGCAAAATGTAACTGTACAGGTTCTAGAGATGTAGCTTCTATGCTCATGATGAATCCATCAAACACCTCTTTCTTGACTGCCCAATGGCAAAAAATTATGACGATCTGTCCACATAACATTTAATATTACTCCTCTGAATACTATCAACACGTTATTTGGGACGTGGTTAGATGGAATAGTTACAGAAACGACGAGACATACCCATGTAGGAGTATGTGCTTTATTATGGGCAGTATGGAACTGCAGGAATGATTTCATTTTTAATAGAACAACAAATATTCATTTCTTGCAGGTTATTTTCTGGGCCACTTCACTGATCCGTATGTGGTCGCTACTCACTCCGACGGATGCCAGAGAACGTATGGTTACTGGGTCTATCCGGTGGGAAACGATAGCACGGGCTATCTTCAACCTGTTTGGATGGCGGTTGTGACGCCCGGATAATTAAGCTACAGTAATTCCCTGTTAATGATGCCACGTCACTTTGATTACTATTGCTAATCTCGCGTTAGTTCGAAACTGATTCCAATTCAAATCCAAAATCAAGCAAACAACAAAAGGTTTCGAATATTAGAACTAAAATGTTCGGAGTGTGCCAATTAATGCATAGGTAATTATCATGAAGAAACCACGCTTTTACAAAATGCATAAATACTTTAAAATGAATTAAAATAGCAGAGGAAAAAAAGAAAAAGAAAACAAAACAAAAAGAAAGTAAAAGGAAAAGCCCCCCTCACTGGGCTTCAGCCCAGCTGGCCATTGGGCTAGCCAGGCCGACCCAACCGGCCACCCTCACTCTCCCATAACCCCCACGACACCCAAACCCTAACACTACCGCACCCCACCCCCCATGTCTCCCTCCTCTTCCCCCGATCCCCTTCTGGATCGGCGCATCGGGCCTCGACACAGTCGCCGACGACCACCACGTCGCCGCCCGGTCGCCGCTGCCGCTCGCCTCCACGACGCCCGGTCATCTCCGTCCTCCTCCTCCTCACGCCCCACTGCCTAGATCCCTGCGGCCCCCGTGAGCTCCCCGTCTCCTCCTCTTCCCTCGTGCACACGCTCTCATGGCTGCGGCCTCCTCCTCGGGGCTCCACTATCGCCGCCGTGACCCTGCTACTGCCCCCTCATGCTGTCTCGCGCCTGCTGCCGCCCCGAGGCCGCCGCCTCCACCCCGCAGTCGCGCGCTGCCTGCGCTCCGGGCCGCACTCGCACTGCACACGCGCGTCCCATACCTCGCTCGCCCTTGCCACGCGCTCCCGCGCACTCCGCCTGCCCCCCTGCCGCACGCCCGCGCATGCCTCCTCTCCTGCTGCTGCTGCTGCCGGCTGCTGCAACCACCGCGTGCCCCACAACGACCGCTCCTCCCCTCGCCATGCTCGCCCCGCTCTCCCTGCTGCGCTCGCCAGCCACCGCCGCCCCGCATGCGCCGACCGGCCCCGTCCGCTGCTCGTTGCACCGCACCCGGCGGTCGTCGGCACACGCCCGCTCGCCACCTACTGATACGTCTCCAACGTATCTGTAATTTTTGATTGCTCCATGCTATATTATCTACTGTTTTGGACATTATTGGGCTTTATTATCCACTTTGATATTATTTTTGGGACTAACCTATTAACCGGAGGCCTAGCCCAGAATTGCTGTTTTTTTGCCTGTTTTAGGGTTTCGAAGAAAAGGAATATCAAACGGAGTCCAAACGGAATGAAACCTTCGGGAACATGATTTTCTCAACGAATAAGACCAGGGAGACTTGGACCCTACGTCAAGAAACGAAACAGGAGGCCACGAGGTAGGGGGGCGCGCCCACCCCCACCAGGCGCGTCCTCCACCCTCGTGGGCACCCTGTTGCTCCACCAACGTACTCCTTCCTCCTATATATACCTACGTACCCCCAAACGATTAGATACAGAGCCAAAACCCTAATTCCACCGCCGTAACTTTCTGTATCCACGAGATCCCATCTTGGGGCCTGTTCCGGAGCTCCGCCGGAGGGGGCATCGATCACGGAGGGCTTCTACATCAACACCATAGCCTCTCCGATGAAGTGTGAGTAGTTTACCTCAGACCTACGGGTCCATAGTTAGTAGCTAGATGGCTTCTTCTCTCTTTTTGGATCTCAATACAATGTTCTCCCCCTCCCTTGTGGAGATCTATTCGATGTAATCTTCTTTTTGTGGTGTGTTTGTTGAGACCGATGAATTATGGGTTTATGATCAAGTCTATCTATGAATAATATTTGAATCTTCTCTGAATTCTTTTATGTATGATTGGTTATTTTTGCAAGTCTCTTCGAATTATCAGTTTGGTTTGTCCTACTAGATTGATCTTTCTTGCAATGGGAGAAGTGCTTAGCTTTCGGTTCAATCTTGCGGTGTCCTTTCCCGGTGACAGTAAGGGCAGCAAGGCACGTGTTGTATTGTTGCCATCGAGGATAACAAGATGGGGGTTTCTTCATATTGCATGAGTCTATCCCTCTACATCATGTCATCTTGCTTAAGGCGTTACTCTGTTTTTAACTTAATACTCTAGATGCATGCTGGATAGCGGTCGATGAGTGGAGTAATAGTAGTAGATGCAGGCAGGAGTCGGTCTACTTGTCTCGGACGTGATGCCTATGTACATGATCATACCTAGATATTCTCATAACTATGCTCAATTTTGTCAATTGCTCAACAGTAATTTGTGAAGGAAATATGCCCTAGAGGCAATAATAAAGTTATTATTTATTTCCTTATTTCATGATGAATGTTTATTATTCATGCTAGAATTGTATTAACCGGAAACATAATACATGTGTGAATACATAGACAACCAGAGTGTCACTAGTATGCCTCTACTTGACTAGCTCGTTAATCAAAGATGGTTATGTTTCCTAACCATGAACAAAGTGTTGTTATTTCATTAACGAGGTCACATCATTAGTTGAATGATCTGATTGACATGACCCATTCCATTAGCTTAGCACCCGATCGTTTAGTATGCTGCTATTGCTTTCTTCATGACTTATACATGTTCCTATGACTATGAGATTATGCAACTCCCGTTTGCCGGAGGAACACTTTGGGTGCTACCAAACATCACAACTTAACTGGGTGATTATAAAGGAGCATTACAGGTGTCTCTAAAGGGAGATGTTGGGTTGGCGTATTTCGAGATTAGGATTTGTCACTCCGATTGTCGGAGAGGTATCTCTGGGCCCTCTCGGTAATGCACATCACGTAAGCCTTGCAAGCATTACAACTAATATGTTAGTTGTGAGATGATGTATTACGGAACGAGTAAAGAGACTTGCCAGTAACGAGATTGAACTAGGTATTGGATACCGACGATCGAATCTCGGGCAAGTAACATATCAATGACAAAGGGAACAACGTATGTTGTTATGCGGTCTGACCGATAAAGATCTTCGTAGAATATGTAGGAGCCAATATGGGCATCCAGGTCCCGCTATTGGTTATTGACCGGAGACGTGTCTCGGTCATGTCTACATTCTTCTCGAACCGTAGGGTCCGCACGCTTAAAGTTACGATGACAGTTGTTATGAGTTTTATGCATTTTGATGTACCGAATGTTGTTCGGAGTCCAAGATGAGATCACGGACATGACGAGGAACTCCCGAATGGTCCGGAGATAAAGTTTGATATATATGATAATAGTGTTTGGTCACCGGAAGGGTTCCGGAAATCACCGGAAGGGGTTCCGGATGTTTCCCGAAATGTTTGGGTACGAGAACACTTTATTTGGGCCAAAGGGGAAAGCCCACAAGGTTTTTGGAAAGCGCAAAAGGAAGTTTTGCGGAGTCCAGGGCCAGACGCCAGGGTCCCTGGTGTCTGGGTCCAGACGCCGGGATCCCTGGCGTCTGGCCCTGGAGTCCGAGAAGGACTCTTGCCTATCGGGTGAAACCGACTTTGTGAAGGCTTTAACTCCAAGTTTCGACCCCAGGGCTCAAGATATAAATAGAGGGGCAGGGCTAGCACCAAAGACAGATCAAGAAACACAAGTTGATCCTCGTGATCGTTCCTTAGCCGTGTGCGGTGCCCCCTGCCACCTTATTCCACCTCGATCATATCGTTGTAGTGCTTAGGCGAAGCCCTGCGTCGGTAGAACATCATCATCGTCATCACGCCGTCGTGCTGACGGAACTCATCCCCGAAGCTTTGCTGGATTGGAGCTCGGGGAGCGTCATCGAGCTGTACGTGTGCTAAGAACTCGGAGGTGCCGGAGTAACGGTGCTTGGATCGGTCGGATCGGGTAGAAGACGTACGACTACTTCCTCTACGTTGTGTCAATGCTTCCGTTGCGATCTAGAAGGGTACGTAGATCATACTCTCCCCTCTCGTTGCTATGCATCACCATGATCTTGCGTGTGCGTAGGAATTTTTTTTGAAATTACTACGAAACCCAACAATTTGTTCACCCACCGTAGAATACTTATGCTCTCGAGAGAAGCCACTAGTGAAACCTATGGCCCCCGGGTCTATCTTTATCATATTAATCTCCTACTACTTAGTTATTTCCTTTGCTATTTCCTTTGCCTTTATTTTACTTTGCATCTTTTATCTTAAAAATACCAAAAATATTATCTTATCATATCTATCAGATCTCACTCTCGTAAGTGGCCCTATAGGGATTGACAACCCCTATTTGCGTTGGTTACGAGGATTTATTTGTTTTGTGCAGGTGCGAGGGACTCGCACGTAGCCACCTACTGGATTGATACCTTGGTTCTCAAAAACTGAGAGAAATACTTACGCTACTTTGCTGATCATCCCTTCCTCTTCGGGGAAAACCAACGCAGTGCTCAAGAGGTAGCAAGAAGGATTTCTGGCACCGTTGCCGGGGAGGTCTACGCAAAAGTCAACATACCAAGTACCCATCACATACCCTTATCTCCCGCATTACATTATTTGCCATCTGCCTCTCGTTTTCCTCTCCCCCACTTCACCCTTGCCGTTTTATTTGCCCTCTCTCTCTATCCTCCCTCTCTTTCCCGTTTGCCTCTTTTTGCCCGTTTCTTGTTTGCTCGTATTGCTGGAATAGTTGTTTATTTATTACTAAACAGAGAACCTAAGATCTATGGATCCTCATCCGCTTGCTAATCTTTTTAAGAGATCCAATTATTTTGAACCAATTCCTAGTGAGTTTTGTGCACTAGATTATCTTTATGAAGTTTTGCTTGAAATTCGTGAATCTGAAAATTGCGATGAAGTATTTTATGAAGTGATTCATGATAGATCTTTGAATAAAAAGCAGGATTGCAATGATGCTATTATAAAATCTATTAATGTCAATTGTGCTAATAATATGAAAAACCCTAAGCTTGGGGATGCTAATTTTGCTATGTCCTCTACTTGTTGCAATGATCATGATTGAGGTGATTCTTCTTTTGATCTTGAAAATTTATTTAAACCCCATGATGAATATGAGATTGATTATAATGTTCGCAATAATATTGAAAGTGGGTTTGTAAAGGTCATGACTTTAGTTAATGTTGATCCCACTATTTTGGAAGAGTGTCAACTTTGCATGCATGTGGATCATGTTGAGAATATTTTATGTGATAGCTATATTGTTGAATTCGCTTATGATCCTACATGTAATTATTATGAGAGAGGAAAATATGGTGGTAGAAATTTTCATGTTACTAAATTACCTCTCGTTATGTTGAGATTGCTATTGTTTCTTTCCGCTTCCTTGCATATGCTAGTTTTTGCTTGCCTTGATAATTTGTTGGCCTATAAGATGCCTATGCATAGGAAGTATGTTAGACTTAGATGTGTTTGTCACATGCTTAATGATGCTCCTTTTGTGCTTCAATTCTTGTCTTTCATGTGAGCATCATTAAAATTATCAATGCCCAGCTATAAGGCTTTAAAGAAAAGCGCTTGTTGGGAGACAACCCAATTTTATTCCTTGCTGTTATGTAATAAATAATTTATCTATCCTCTGTTTTGGTTGTGTTTTTTTGTGTTTAATTAGTGTTTGTGCCAAGTAGAACCGTTGGGAAGACTTGGGGAAAGTCTTGTTGAACTTGCTGTAAAAAACAGGAACTTTAGCGCTCACGAGAACTAATGTAATTTTTATTTGGAGAGTGCTATTTAGTTAATTCTTTTTGAAGATGATTAATAGATAAATTCCTCACGTCCAGAAATTTATTTTAGAATTTTTGGGGTTCCAGATCTTGCGCTAGCTACAGATTACTACAGACTGTTCTGTTTTTGACAGATTCTGTTTTGCGTGTGTTGTTTGCTTATTTTGATGAATCTATGGCTAGTAAAATAATTTATAAACCATAGAGAAGTTTGAATACAGTAGTTATAACTCCAATATAAATAAAGAATGAGTTCATTACAGTACCTTGAAGTGGTCTTTTATTTTCTTTCGCTAACGGAGCTCACGAGATTTTCTACTTTAAGTTTTGTGTTGTGAAGTTTTCAAGTTTTGGGTAAAGATTTGATGGATTATGGAACAAGGAGTGGCAAGATCCTAATATTTCAGATGCCCATGGCACCCCCACGATAATCTAAGGACACCTAAAAGCCAAAGCTTGGGGATGCCCCGGAAGGCATCCCCTCTTTCGTCTAGTTCTATCGGTAACTTTACTTGGAGCTATCTTTTTATTTACCACATGATATGTGTTTTGCTTTGAGCGTCTTGTATGATTTGAGTCTTTGCTTGTTAGTTTACCACAATCATCCTTGCTGTACACACCTTTTGAGAGAGCCATACATGATTTGGAATTTGTTAGAATACTCTATATGCTTCGCTTATATCTTTTGAGTTATATAATTTTGCTCTAGTACTTCACTTATATCTTTTAGAGCACGGTAGTGGATTTGTTTTATAGAAACTATTGATATCTCATGCTTAACTTAGATTATTTTTAGAGTCTTAAATACCATGGTAATTTGCTTAAAATCTTAATATGCTTGGTATATAAGATTAATAATAAAACTTTCTTATGAGTGTGTTGAATACTATGATAAGTTTGATACTTGATAATTGTTTTGAGATATAAAGATGGTGATATTAAAGTCATGCTAGTTGAGTAGTTGTGAATTTGAGAAATACTTGTGTTGAAGTTTATGATTCCCGTAGCATGCACGTATGGTGAACCGTTATGTGATGAAGTCGGAGCATGATTTATTTTTTGATTGCCTTCCTTATGAGTGGCGGTCGGGGACGAGCGATGGTCTTTTCCTACCAATCTATCCCCCTAGGAGCATGCGTGTAATGCTTTGCTTTGATAACATGTAGATTTTTGCAATAAGTATATGAGTTCTTTATGACTAATGTTGAGTCCATGGATGATACGCACTCTCACCCTTCCACCTTTGCTAGCCTCTCTAATACCGCACACCTTTCGCCGGTATCATACACCCACCATATACCTTCCTCAAAACAGCCACCATACCTACCTATTATGGCATGTCCATAGCCATTCCGAGATATATTGCCATGCAACTTTCCACCGTTCCATTTATTATGACACACTCCATCATTGTCATATTGCATATCCCGGTACACCGCCGGAGGCATTCACATAGAGTCATATTTTGTTCTAAGTATCAAGTTATAATTGTTGAGTTGTAAGAAAAATAAAAGTGTGATGATCATCATTATTAGAGCATTGTCCCAGTGAGGAAAGGATGATGGAGACTATGATTCCCCCACAAGTCGGGATGAGACTCCGGACGAAAAATAAATAAAAGAGGCCAAAGAAGCCCAAATAAAAAAAAATATAGAGAAAGAAAAGAGGCCATAAAAAAAGAGAAAAGGACCAAATAAAAAAATGAGAGAAAAAGAGAGAAGGGACAATGTTACTATCCTTTTACCACACTTGTGCTTCAAAGTAGCACCATGATCTTCATAGTAGAGAGTCTCTCATGTTATCACTTTCATATACTAGTGGGAATCTTTCATTATAGAACTTGGCTTGTATATTCCAATGATGGGCTTCCTCAAATTGCCCTAGGTCTTCATGAGCAAGCAAGTTGGATGCACACCCACTTAGTTTCATTTTGAGCTTTCATATACTTATAGCTCTAGTGCATCCATTGCATGGCAATCCCTACGCACTCACATCGATATCTATTGATGGGTATCTCCATAGCCCGCTGATACGCCTAGTTGATGTGAGACTATCTTCCCCCTTTTTTTCTTCTCCACAACCACCATTCTATTCCACCTATAGTGCTATATCCATGGCTCACGCTCATGTATTGCGTGAAGATTGAAAAAGTTTTGAGAATGTCAAAAGTATGAAACAATTGCTTGGCTTGTCATCAGGGTTGTGCATGATTTAAATATTTTGTGTGGTGAAGATAGAGCATAGACAGACTATATGATTTTGTAGGGATAACTTTCTTTAGCCATGTTATTTTGAGGAGACATAATTGCTTTGTTTGTATGCTTGAAGTATTATTATTTTTATGTCAATATGAACTTTTGTCTTGAATCTTTCGGATGTGAATATTCACACCACAATTAAGAAGAATTACATTAAAATTATGCCAAGTAGCACTCCGCATCAAAAATTCTGTTTTTATCATTTACCTACTCGGGGACGAGCATGAATTAAGCTTGGGAATGGTTGATACGTCTCCAACGTATCTATAATTTTTGATTGCTCCATGCTATATTATCTACTGTTTTGGACATTATTAGGCTTTATTATCCACTTTTATATTATTTTTGGGACTAACCTATTAACCGGAGGCCCAGCCCAGAATTGATGTTTTTTGCCTGTTTTAGGGTTTCGAAGAAAAGGAATATCAAACGGAGTCCAAACGGAATGAAACCTTCGGGAACGTGATTTTCTCAACGAATAAGACCAGGGAGACTTGGACCCTACGTCAAGAAACGAAACAGGAGGCCACGAGGTAGGGGGGCGCGCCCACCCCCACCAGGCGCGCCCTCCACCCTCGTGGGCACCATGTTGCTCCACCGACGTACTCCTTCCTCCTATATATACCTACGTGCCCCCAAACGATCAGATACAGAGCCAAAACCCTAATTCCACCACCGTAACTTTCTATATCCACGAGATCCCATCTTGGGGCCTGTTCCGAAGCTCCACCGGAGGGGGCATCGATCACGGAGGGCTTCTACATCAACACCATAGCCTCTCCGATGAAGTGTGAGTAGTTTACCTCAGACCTACGGGTCCATAGTTAGTAGCTAGATGGCTTCTTCTCTCTTTTTGGATCTCAATACAATGTTCTCCCCCTCTCTTGTGGAGATCTATTCGATGTAATCTTCTTTTTTCGGTGTGTTTGTTGAGACCGATGATTGTGGGTTTATGATCAAGTCTATCTATGAATAATATTTGAATCTTCTCTGAATCCTTTTATGTATGATTGGTTATTTTTGCAAGTCTCTTCGAATTATCAGTTTGGTTTGGCCTACTAGATTAATCTTTCTTGCAATGGGAGAAGTGCTTAGCTTTGGGTTCAATCTTGCGGTGTCCTTTCCCGATGACAGTAAGGGCAGCAAGGCACGTATTGTATTGTTGGCATCGAGGATAACAAGATGGGGTTTTCTTCATATTGCATGAGTCTATCCCTCTACATCATGTCATCTTGCTTAAGGCGTTACTCTGTTGTTAACTTAATACTCTAGATGCATGCTGGATAGCGGTCGATGAGTGGACTAATAGTAGTACATGCAGGCAGGAGTCGGTCTACTTGTCTCGGACGTGATGCCTATATACATGATCATACCTAGATATTCTCATAACTATGCTCAATTCTGTCAATTGCTCAACAATAATTTGTTCACCCACCATAGAATACTTATGCTCTCGAGAGAAGCCACTAGTGAAACCTATGGCCCCCGGGTCTATCTTTATCATATTAATCTGCTACTACTTAGTTATTTCCTTTGCTATTTACTTTGCCTTTATTTTACTTTGCATCTTTTATCATAAAAATACCAAAAATATTATCTTATATATCTATCAGATCTCACTATCGTAAGTGGCCCTATAGGGATTGACAACCCCTATTTGCGTTGGTTACGAGGATTTATTTGTTTTGTGCAGGTGCGAGGGACTCGCGCGTAGCTCCTACTGGATTGATACCTTGGTTCTCAAAAACTGAGGGAAATACTTACGCTACTTTGCTGCATCATCCCTTCCTCTTCGGGGAAAACCAACGCAGTGCTCAAGAGGTAGCACCTACCGCCGCCGTCCACAAATCCTCCCTCGCCGGGCCTCGCCCCCTCCGACCCACGCGCGCCGAGCCACTCGGAGCCGCGCCCGGCCACGACTGAGCTGGGCGGGTGCCCAGGCGGGTTTACCCCAACGGGCAGCCTCGCCCACGCCCGGTAGCCCGCCCCGTTAAGCCCACAGGGGCCTATGACATAGGGGCCCCACCCCAGAACGTTATATATATAAAAGAATAATAAGTAAATAAAAATATTAATTAATTAATTAACTAAATTAACTAACTTAATTAATTATGTTTAATTAACCTAATTAATCTATTAATTAAACTAATTAACTAGGTTAATTAGTTGTCAGTCAATGACATGTGGGTCCCCTGTCCAGTTTGACCAGTCAAACTATTGACTGGGTTGACCTAGTCCATGACAGGTGGGTCCTGTTTGATCCTGTTGACCAGTCAATAGTTGACTGGTCAAATGTTGACTGGACCCCCCTTGACCCCACCTGCCAGCCACACATACATTCTGTTGGGTACAACTCTGGGTACCCATAGCATTTTATTCTTTTAATTTTGAATTAAAATTAAAACCAGAAAAATTAGAAAATGAATTAAAACTTTAAAAATTGATATAAAATAATCAGTAACTCGGATGAAAATACTTTGTACATGAAAGTTTCTCAGAACGACGAGACGAATCCGAAAACGCAGCCTGTTCGTCCGCCACACATCCCTACCATAGCAAACACGCAACTCTCCCCCTCCGGCTCATCTATCCGAAAACGTGAAACACCGGGGATACTTTCCCGGTTGCCCCCCCCTTCGCCGGTATCACCTCCTACTACGTTAGGGCACAACCGGCACCGTTACTTGTCATGTCATGCATCGACATGCATCTATTTGCATTGTATTCATTGTTTCTCCCCCCTCTTCTCTCCAGTAGACTACGAGATTGACGCCGCTGCTGGTTTGTTGACGACCCCTCCTTGCCAGAGCAACCAGGCAAGTCCCCCCTTGATCACCAGATATCGCCTATTCTTCTCTCTACTGCCTGCATTAGAGTGTGTAGCATGTTACTGCTTTCCATAATCCTATTCTGATGCATAGCCTGTCTTTGCTACTACTGTTGTTACCTTTACCTGCAATCCTAAATGCTTAGTATAGGATGCTAGCATTCCATCAGTGGCCCTACATTCTTGTCCGTTTGCCATGCTATACTATCGGGCCGTGATCACTCGGGAGGTGATCACTGGTATGTACTTATATACATAATATGTGATACTTGGTGACTAAAGTCGGGTCAGCTCGTAGAGTACCCGCGAGTGATTCACAGATTGGGACCGAAAGGACGTTTGTCCTGACGGCCCTCTGAGTGGACCTTTGTGGCGAAGCGACAGGGAAGGTTGAGACCACCTAGGAGAGAGGTGGGCCTGTCCCTGGTCGGCGTCCGCGATTACATCAATTAACACGCTTAACGAGATCTTGGTATTTGATCTGAGTCTGGCCACTGTCCCATACACACTAACCAACTACGCGAGAACAGTTATGGGCACTCGATGTCGTGGTATCAGCCAAAGCCTTCTTGACGTCAGCGACTGAGCGGCGCGCGCCAGATTGGACCGTAAGCCTACGCTTGTATTAAGGGGGCTAGGCCTGTTTCCGATCACGTACGCAACGTGCAGGTGTGCAATGGTCGATGGGCCCAGACCCCTGCGCACATAGGATTTAGACCGACGTGATGACCTCTCTGTTGTACCTAGGTGGGGCTGCGACGTGTTGATCTTCCAAGGCCGGGCATGACCCAGGAAAGTATGTCCGACCAGAGGGATCAAGCGTGTTGGGTAATGTGGTGCACCCCTGCAGGGAAGTTTATCTATTCGAATAGTTGTGTCCCTTGGTAAAAGGACGACCCGGAGTTGTATTCTGACCTTATGATAACTAGAACTAGATACTTAATAAAACACATCTCTTACAAGTTCCAGAGACAACCCGGTGATCGCTTTCCCACAAGGCGACGAGGGGAGGATCGCCGGGTAGGATTATGCTATGCGTTGCTACTTGATGTTGCACTTGCTACTATCTCCTTCATGCTTCAAGATGGGGGCGGCCAGAAGCGTAGTCTTCGATAGGACTAGCTATCCCCCTCATATTTTGGCATTCTGCAGTTCAATCCACATATACAATCCATTTCATTGATACCAATGCATATGTAGTGTAGATCCTTTCTTGCGAGTACTTTGGGTGAGTACTCATGGTTACTTTGCTCCCTCTTTCCCCCTTTTCCATTTTTCTCGGATGTCGCAACCAGATGATGGAGTCCAGGAGCCAAAGGATCTCGAGGATGTTTCTACGTGGAGTTCGGCTTCGAGGAGTAGTTAGGAGGTCCCAGGCAGGAGGCCTTGCCTTTTTGATCGTTGCTACTTTTGTGCTAGCTTTCTTAAGGCAAACTTGTTTAACTTATGTCTGTACTCAGATATTATTGCTTCCGCTGACTCTTGTGTTTTTGAGCTTATGTATTCGAGCCCTCGAGGCCCCTGGCTTGTAATATAAAGCTTGTATTATTTTAATTTGTGTCTAGAGTTGTGTTGTGATATCTTCCCCTGAGTCCTTGATATTGATCGTACAGATTTGCATGTATGATTAGTGTACGGTCAAATCGAGGGCATCACAAGTTGGTATCAGAGCCGACTGCATGTAGGAATCCCCCTTCCACACTCCTTGGCCGAAGTTGAGTCTAGACATTGCAGTTTTTTTACTAACATGGATGTGTGTCTTACGGGCCCACGTCGCCGTTTGGGTGGTATTAGGATCTTTTACTCTGGGACTCTAAACTCTCTTCTACTCGAGTTAAACGAATTTACTAACTATAACATTAGGATCCCGTGATCACATTCACCCCAAAGTTGGATAGGCCTTGTTATTCCATAGAATAGTATTTTGAACAATACCCACACTATCATTTGACTCCTTTGAAACATCTTTTCTTTCAGATGGAACCCATGAGGCAGGTCATGCGCCACCCGATGGCCATTGGTGTCCCAGGTTCACCTGCTGTGTTAGCTGAGATGATGACCTATCTAGGTTATCGGTGGCACCCTGAGTACACCGTGTACGACCAGTACCAGGACTTTAACCAGGAGCAGTACCGTGCCATCGTCCACCTGTACTCTCGGGAGTATGACTCCACTACTGTGCTGCACACTGCTCATGGTGTTGGAGTGACTATCGATATGGCAGTCTACGATGTTGCTTATGCTGCTCTAACACGTCTTCGTGGAGAGTATTGGGAGTTGGACATCTCCCCTTTCAGTTACATTGCTATCGCATCCGATGTTGGTGCGGAGGGATACTACGCTGCTGCCTACTCCACTGTCACCCGAGATCCCTTCTACCATCAGAACCTAGTTCTGCATGCTGATGGGCTGGATAGAGCTAACCGAGCTCTTCGCCACGAGTTGTACACCACCCGACAACACCTTTACCGTGCTCTGATGTTGTTGCAACCCCTTGTTCGATCTGGTGATCTGTCACGATCTGTGATCTACCCAGCCAGGACCGTGATGCCCCAGGGTGTCGGCTGGCCAGATGTGGGAGGCTACTCTCCCGCCTTGGTACTCTTCTGCCACATGAGCATCGGGTTCTGCACCAGAGTATCCGCGGACCCCAGACTACTAACGTGGAGGACTTCCCGTCATGTCACTACCAGCTGTCAGGCTACATCTACCTCCATAGTTCCTCCTGGGACTGATGTAGGCTTGCTTATTAGTATTAGATGCATTTGTCACGAGCTTGCGTGCCGCCTATGATGTCTCTAGTATATGCACTGAACTCTGTGTACCGAACTCTATGCATGATCCCTTTTGTAAGATATGCCGACTACTATGTAGTATCTACCGTGCTCCTTTCATTATGCATGTTTCATCATGAATGATTCTTGTCTTTGCAAATTGCCCAATGCTGAACTACCCTTGTTATATATTAGCAGGATGGTTAGACCAGGTGGTCGTGGTCGTGGTGGCGATCCCCCCACCGCCTGAGTACATGGCTGGTATGATGCAACAGTTCGAGCTGAATCACCGATTCATGAAGAATATTATGGCTTAGTTTCCTCGACCCAATATGAACCAGCAGCCAGCCCAAGTGACTCTGCGGGATTTCATGCGCCTCAACCCAACCTTTTACCGTAGCTCAACTCAGCCTCTGGATGCTGATGACTGGCTCCATGACATCACCTATGAGATGGAGTTTGCTGATGTAGCCCCTGCCAGCTATATCACCTTTGCTTCCTTCTTCCTGAAAGGACCCATAGCTCAATGGTGGGATAGCCACAGGCGTACTTTGCCGGTTGGAACAATCATCACCTGGCCAGACTTCCAAGATGCTTTCTGTCGCTGCTTCATTCCTCAGGGAATCATGGACCAGAATAAGCGCGAGTTCCGCAACCTCACCCAAGGCAACAAAACTGTGGAAGCTTATCTGCGGGAGTTTCTGGACTTGTCCCGCTATGCTGAAGAAGACATTGCAACTGATGCACGCAGACAGGAGAAGTTCCGTGATGAACTTCAAGCTGACATCAAGCTCGCACTTCTAGTGCATGACTTTGCCGATTTCGCCACCTTGGTGAACAAGGCCATCAATGTGGAAACTGGTTTGCAGGAACACTAGAGCTCTCATAGACGCAACCGTGACACGGGCTCATCTTCGGGCCCGTCCTCGCAGAAGTGTAGGATATGGATTCCCAACAGCATGTACCAGCCGACTACACCTGCTCCAAGGCAGTCCTATGCTGCACCTCATCTGCCTCCTCCACCACCTAGGCAGCCAAGGCTTCCAGCTCCACCACCCCGAGCTCCTGTTCCCACTCCCAACAATGGTCTGTGCTACAAGTGTGGTCAACTAGGTCACCGTGCTAGAGACTGCTACCAGAATCAGAACCAACTGGCCCTTCCCGCAGCTGGCCGTGGAAGCAACCATCCCCGCAACACCAATGCCAAGTCTTATGGTCGTGTTCATGCCAACCACATTGATCTCAATGAAGCTGAACACTAGCTTGCTACTGTGATGGGTACACTCCTTGTTAATTCAATACCTGCATCTATTTTATTCAATTCAGGAGCATCGCATTCATTCATGTCAGAAGATTTTGCATACAAGCACGACATTAAATGTGAGGAGATGAACACTTCGGTAGTGGTAAAAACCCCCGTGGGACAATGTCAAACCTCCACGGTTGGCATCGACGTCCCCGTGGAAATCGAAGGGCTGAAATTCTATGCCTCTCCCATTATCCTGAAGTCGTCTAACATCGACCTCATTTTGGGGATGGATTGGTTGAAAGTGCATACTGTTTCTATAGTTTGTGCCACTAAGACCGTCCATCTCCTACACCCTTCTGATGAAATAGTTACTTACCATGCTCATCTGGTGCAAAATGCCGAGGCACGACTTTATGCCTTGGCATTGAACGCTGCACCACTCGAGGGCATTGAAAACATTCCCATTGTTCGTGAATTCCAAGACATCTTTCCTGAAGAACTTCCAGGGATTCCCCTTGCTAGAGTTGTCGAATTCATCATCGACTTGAAACCAGGCACCACTCCTATAGCCAAATGACCCTACAAGATACCACCGCATGAACTCATTGAGCTTAAGGAGGAAATCGACAAATCTCTTTGCACAGGTTTCATTCGCCCAAGTTGCTCTCCTTGGGGAGCATCTTCTCTCTTTGTTAAGAAGGATGGGACAAACTGATTGGTCCAAGACTACCGTCCTATTAACCAAGCCACTATCCAGAACAAATATCACCTCCCTCGGATCAATGACCTGTATGATCAACTGGCTGGTTCATCAGTGCTCTCCAAAATCGACTTGAGGTTGGGTTACCACCAGATCCGTGTTCGTGAAGAGGATATCCCAAAGACCGCCTTCGTGACTCGATATGGATCATACGAGTACACCGTCATGTCTTTCGACTTAACCAATGCAACAGCCACCTTCTCTCGCCTGATGAACTATATATTCATGGATTACCTCGACAAGTTCGTCGTGGTTTATCTGGATGATATCCTTGTATTTTCCAAGAACAAAGAAGAACATGCTGAACATCTTTGTATTGTGCTGGAAAAGCTTCGAGAGCATCAACTCTACACTAAGTATTCCAAGTGTGAATTCTGCCTTCCCGAAGTAACCTATCTTGGGCATGTCATCTCCAAGGATGGTATTGCCGTCAACCCTGAACGAGTCCAGGCTATTCTCGATTGGACTCCTCTAAAGAATGTCAAGCAAGTCAGAAGTTTTCTCGGACTAGCCAGCTATTGCCGTCGATTCGTCGAGAACTTCTCCAAGATTTCCAGGCCTTTGACTAACCCGTTGCATGATACGTCTCCAATGTATCTATAATTTTTGATTGTTCCATGCTATTATATTATCTGTTTTGGATGTTTAATGGGCTTTAATATGCTCTTTTATATTATTTTTGGGACTAACCTATTAACCGGAGGCCCAGTGCCAGTTTCTGTTTTTTACCTATTTTAGAGTTTCGCAGAAAAGGAATACCAAACGGAATGAAACCTTCACGATGATCTTTCTTGGACCGAAAGAAAACCAGGAGACTTGGAGTTGAAGTCTGGAATGCCACAAGGCGGCCACGAGGCAGGAGGGCACGTCCAGGGGTGTAGGTGCGCCCCCACCCTCATGGGCCCCTTGTAGCTCCACTGACGTACTTCTTTCGCCTATATATATACTCTTATACCCTAGATCGATCGCAGAGAGCCATGAAACCACTTTTCCACCGCCGCAACCTTCTGTACCCATGAGATCCCATCTTGGGGCCTCTTCTGGCGATCTGCCGGAGGGGGAATCGATCACGGAGGGCTTCTACATCAACACCATAGCCTCTCCGATGAAGCGTGAGTAGTTTACCATAGACCTTCGGCTCCATAGTTATTAGCTAGATCGCTTCTTCCCCCTCTTTGATTCTCAATACAATGTTCTCCTCGATGTTCTTGGAGATCTATTCGATGTAATACTCTTTTGCGGTGTGTTTTCCGTGATTCGATGAATTGTGGGTTTATGAACAAGATTATCTATGAATATTATTTGGTTCTTCTCTGAATTTTTATATGCATGATTTGTTATCTTTGCAAGTCTCTTCGAATTATCGGTTTAGTTTGGCCTACTAGATTGATCTTTCTTGCAATGGGAGAAGTGCTTAGCTTTGGGTTCAATCTTGCAGTGTCCTTTCCCAGTGACATTAGGGGTAGCAAGGCATGTATTGTATTGTTGCCATCGAGGATAAAAAGATGGGGTTTATATCATATTGTTTGAGCTTATCCCTCTACATCATGTCATCTTGCTTAATGCATTACTATGTTCTTATGAACTTAATACTCTAGATGCATGCTGGATAGCGGTCGATGTGTGGAGTAATAGTAGTAGATGTAGAATCGTTTCGATCTACTTGACACGGGCGTGATGCCTATATTCATGATCACTGCCTTAGATATCTTCATAACTATGTGCTTTTCTATCAATTGCTCGACAGTAATTTGTTCACCCACCGTAATACATGCTATCTTGAGAGAAGCCACTAGTGAAACCTATGGCCCGCGGGTCTCTTTCTTATTATATTGCATCTCTTTTATTTACATCGCATCTCGTTTACTATTTTGCAATCTTTACTTTCCAATCTATACAACAAAAATACCAAAAATATTTATCTTACTATCTCTATCAGATCTCACTTTTGCGAGTGACCATGAAGGGATTGACAACCCCTTTATCGCGTTGGTTGCAAGGTTCTTGATTGTTTGTGCAAGTACTAGGTGACTTGTGCGTTGTCTCCTACTGGATTGATACATTGGTTATCAAAAACTGAGGGAAATACTTACGCTAATTTGCTGCATCACCCTTTCCTCTTCAAGGGAAAACCAACGCATGCTCAAGAGGTAACAAGAAGGATTTCTGGCGCCATTGCCGGGGAGATCTACGCCAAGTCAAGACACACCAAGTACCTATCATAAACTCTTCTCCCTCGCATTACATTATTTGCCATTCTCCTCTCGTTTTCCTCTCCCCCACTTCTAAAACGATTTTCGGAAACCTTTGCCTTTTCTTCGCCCCTCTTTCGTTCGTCTCTTTTCGCTTACTTCTTGTGTGCTTGTGTGTTTGATTGATTGTTTGTCAAGATGGCTCAAGATAATACTAAATTGAGTGACTTCTCCAATACCGACAACAATGATTTTATTAGCACTCCGATTGCTCCTACTACCGATGCTGAATCTTGTGAAATTAATACAACTTTGTTGAATCTTGTTAAATTTTCTGGACTTCCTAGTGAAGATGCCGCTACCCATCTAAACAACTTTGTTGATTTGTGTGATATGCAAAAGAAGAAAGATGTGGATAATGACATTGTTAAATTGAAGCTATTTCCGTTTTCGCTTAGAGATCGTGCTGAAACTTGGTTCTCTTCTTTGCCTAAAAATAGTATTGATTCATGCAATAAGTGCAATGGTGCTTTTATCTCTAAGTATTTTCCTCCCGCTAAGATCATCTCTCTTAGGAACGATATTATGAATTTTAAGCAACTTGATCATGAGCATGTTGCACAAGCTTGGGAGAGGATGAAATTAATGGCATGTAATTGCCCTACGCATGGTTTGAATTTGTGGATGATTATACAAAATTTTTATGCTGGATTGAATTTTGCTTCTAGAAATCTTTTAGATTCGTCCGCAGGAGGCACTTTTATGGGGATCACTTTAGGAGAAGCCACTAAACTCCTAGACACACCTAAAGATCCATAAGTAAAAAAGTTCATGCGATTGAAGAGATTAATGTTTTGCATGGAAGATGGATGAACTTATGAAATTGTTTGCTAATAAAAGTGTTGCTTCTGATCCTAATGATATGCCTTTGTCCACTTTGATTGAGAATAATAATGAATCTATGGATGTGAATTTTGTTGGTAGGAACAATTTTGGCAACAATTCGTATAGTGGAAACTTTAATTCTAGGCCGTTTCCTAGTAATCCCAATAATAATTATGGTAATTCCTACAACAACTCTTATTGAAATTTTAATAAGATGCCCTCTGATTTTGAGATTAGTGTTAAAGAATTTATGAGTTCACAAAAGAATTTCAGTGCTTTGGTTGAAGAAAAATTGCTTAAGATTGATGAGTTGGCTAGGAACGTGGATATAATTTCTCTTGATGTTGATTCTTTGAAACTTAGATCTATTCCACCTAAACATGACATCAATGAGTCTCTCAAAGCCATGATAATTTTCATCGATGAGTGCAAAGAAAGAACCGCTAGGATGCGTGCTAAAAAATTGCTTTGTGAAAGCGTGTTCTTCTAGTTTTCATGATAGTAATGATGAAGATCTAAAAGTGATTGATGTGACTCCTATTAAATCTTTGTTTTCCAATATGAATCTTGATAAATATGGGACTGGAGATGACTCAACTTTAGTTAAAAGGCGTCCCTATAATTCGGAGTTTTTAGATCTTGATGCAAAAATTAATAAAAGTGGGCTTGAAGAGGTCAAAACTTTACATCGCAATGAACCCACTATTTTGGATTTCAAGGAATTTAATTATGATAATTACTCTTTGATAGATGTATTTCCTTGTTGCAATCCGTGTTAAATTCTCCTCATGCTTATAATCAAAATAAAACCTTTACTAAACATATCGTTGATGCTTTAATGCAATCCTATGAAGAAAAGCTTGAACTAGAAGTTTCTATCCCTCGAAAACTTTATGATGAGTGGGAACCTACTATTAAAATTAAGATAAAAGATTATGAATGCTATGCTTTGTGTGATTTGGGTGCTAGTGTTTCCACGATTCCAAAAACTTTGTGTGATATGCTAGGTTTTCGTGAATTTGATGATTGTTCTTTAAATTTGCATCTTGCAGATTCCACCATTAAGAAACCTATGGGAAGGATTAATGATGTTCTTGTTGTTGCAAATAGGAATTATGTGCCCGTAGATTTCTTTTTTCTTGATATAGATTGCAATCCTACATGTCCTATTATTCTTGGTAGACCTTTCCTTAGAACGATTGGTGCAATTATTGACATGAAAGAAAGAAATATTAGATTCCAATTTCCGTTAAGGAAAGGCATGAAACACTTTCCTACGAAAAATTAACTTATGAATCTATTATGAGAGCCACTTATGGATTGCATACCCAAGATGACAATACCTAGATCTATTCTTGTTTTTATGCCTAGCTAGGGACGCTAAACGATAGCGCTTGTTGGGAGGCAACCCAATTTTATTTTTGGTCTTTGCTTTTTGCTCCTGTTTAGTAATAAATAATTCATCTAGCTTCTGCTATGATTTTGTTTTTTATGTTTTAATTTGTGTTTGTGCCAAGTAAAGCATTTAGGGTCTTCTTGGGTGATTGTTGTTTGATCTTGCTGATAAAAACAGAAAGTATAAGCTCACTGAAATAATTATCATTTTTTACCAGAGAGCGATAAAATACCAATTCCAACTGCAGTATATCAATATACTTTTTATCCTGGTTGTCCTATTATTTCTGAATTTTTGGAGTTTCGCGTGTTGTTTGCTTATTTTGATGAATTTATGAGTAGTATTGGGGGGTATGAACCATAGAGAAGTTGGAATACAGTAGGTTTAACACCAATATAAATAAAGAATGAGTTCATTACAGTACCTTAAAGTGGTGGTTTTATTTTCTTATACTAACGGAGCTCATGAGATTTTCTGTTGAAGTTTTGTGTTATGAAGTTTTCAAGTTTTTGGGTAAAGATTTCATGGATTTTGGAACAGGGAGTGGCAAGAGCCTAAGCTTGGGGATGCCCAAGGCACCCCAAGGTAAAATTAGAGGACAACCAAAAGCCTAAGCTTGGGGATGCCCCGGAAGGCATCCCCTCTTTCGTCTTCGTCTATCGGTAACTTTACTTGAGGCTATATTTTTATTCACCACATGATATGTGTTTTGCTTGGAGCGTCTTGTATGATTTGAGTATTTGCTTTTTAGTTTACCACAACCAGCCTTGCTGTACACACCTTTTGGTAGAGACACGCATGAATCGGAATTTATTAGAATACTCTATGTGCTTCACTTATATCTTTTGAGCTAGAATAATTTTTCTCTATGTGCTTCACTTATATCTTTTGAGCTAGATAATTTTGCTCTAGTGCTTCACTTATATCTTTTTAGAGCACGGTGGTGGTTTTATTTTATAGAAATTATTGATCTCTCATGCTTCACTTATATTATTTTGAGAGTCTTTTAGAACAACATGGTAATTTGCTTTGGCTATAAAACTAGTCCTAATATGATGGGCATCCAAGATGGGTATAATAAAAACTTTCATATAAAGTGTGTTGAATACTATGAGAAGTTTGATGCTTGATGATTGTTTTGAGACATGGAGATGGTGATATTAGAGTCATGCTAGTTGAGTAGTTTTGAATTTGAGAAATACTTGTGTTGAGGTTTGCAAGTCCCGTAGCATGCACATATGGTAACCATTGTGTACCAAATTTGAAGCATGAGGTGTTTCTTTGATTGTCTTACTTATGAGTGGCAGTCGGGGACGAGCGATGGTCTTTTCCTACCAATCTATCCCCCTAGGATTATGCGCGTAGTGCTTGGTTTTGATGACTTGTAGATTTTTGCAATAAGTATGTGAGTTCTTTATGACTAATGTTGAGTCCATGGATTATACGCACTCTCACCCTTCCACCGTTGCTAGCCTCTCTAGTACCGCGCAACTTTCGCCGGTACCATAAACCCACCATTTACCTTCCTCAAAACAGCCACCATACCTACCATAAACCCACCATACCTACCCATAGCCATTCCGAGATATATTGCCATGCAAGTTTCCACCGTTCCTTTTATTATGACACGCTTCTTCATTGTCGTATTGCTTTGCATGATCATGTAGTTGACATCGTATTTGTGGAAAAGCCACCATTCATAATTTTTTCATACATGTCACTCTTGATTCATTGCACATCCCGGTACACCCCCGGAGGCATTCATATAGAGTCATATTTTGTTCTAAGTATCGAGTTGTAATCCTTGAGTTGTAAATAAATAGAAGTGTGATGATCATCATTATTAGAGCATTGTCCTGTGTGAGAAAAAAGAGGCCAAAGAAGCCAATGAAAGAGAGAGAGAGAGAGAGAGAGAGAGAGAAAGAAAGAGAGAAGGGACAATGCTACTATCCTTTTCCACACTTGTGCTTCAAAGTAGCACCATGATCTTCATGATAGAGAGTCTCTTATTTTGTCACTTTCATATACTAGTGGGAATTTTCGTTATAGAACTTGGCTTGTATATTCCAACAATGGGCTTCCTCAAAATGCCCTAGGTCTTCGTGAGCAAGCAAGTTGGATGCACAACCACTTAGTTTCTTTTATTGAGCTTTCATACATTTATAGCTCTAGTGCATCCATTGCATGGCAATCCCGACTCACTCACATTGATATCTATTGATGGGAATCTCCATAGCCCATTAATATGCCTAGTTAATGTGAGACCATCTTCCTCCTTTTTGTCTTCTCCACAACCACCATTCTATTCCACCTATAGTGCTATGTCCATGGATCATGCTCATGTATTGCGTGAAAGTTGATTTTTTTGAGAATACTAAAGTATGAAACAATTGCTTGGCTTGTCATCGGGGTTGTGCATGATTTGAATATTTTGTGTGACGAAGATGGGGCATAGCCAAACTATATGATTTTGTAGAGATGAACTTTCTTTGGCCATGTTATTTTGAGAAGACATGATTACTTTGTTAGTATGCTTGAAGTATTATTATTTTTATGTCAATATTAAACTTTTGTCTTGAATCTTTCGGATCTGAACATTCATGCCACAATAAAGGAAATTACATTCATAATTATGTTAGGTAGCATTCCACATCAAAAATTCTGTTTTATCATTTACCTACTCGAGGACGAGCAAGAATTAAGCTTGGGGATGCTTGATACGTCTCCAACGTATCTATAATTTTTGATTGTTCCATGCTATTATATTATCTATTTTGGATGTTTAATGGGCTTTAATATGCTCTTTTATATTATTTTTGTGACTAACCTATTAACCGGAGGCCCAGTGCCAGTTTCTGTTTTTTCCCTATTTTAGAGTTTCACAGAAAAGGAATACCAAACGGAATCCAAATGGAATGAAACCTTCGCGATGATATTTCTTGGACCGAAAGAAAACCAGGAGACTTGGAGTTGAAGTCTGGAATGCCACGAGGCAGCCACGAGGCAGGAGGGCACGTCCAGGGGTGTAGGTGCGCCCTCATCCTCGTGGGCCCCTTGTAGCTCCACCGACGTACTTCTTTCGCCTATATATACTCTTATACCCTAGATCGACTGCAGAGAGCCACAAAACCACTTTTCCACTGCCGCAACCTTCTGTACCCATGAGATCCCATCTTGGGGCCTCTTCTGGCGATCTGCCGGAGGGGGAATCGGTCACGGAGGGCTTCTACATCAACACCATAGCCTCTCCGATGAAGCGTGCGTAGTTTATCACAGACCTTTGGGTCCATAGTTATTAGCTAGATGGCTTCTTCTCCCTCTTTGATTCTCAATACAAAGTGCTCCTTGATGTTCTTAGAGATCTATTCGATGTAATACTCTTTTGCAGTGTGTTTGCCAAGATCCGATGAATTTTGGGTTTATGAACAAGATTATCTATGAATATTATTTGGTTCTTCTCTGAATTCTTATATGCATGATTTGTTATCTTTGGAAGTCTCTTCGAATTATCGGTTTAGTTTGGCCTACTAGATTGATCTTTCTTGCAACGGGAGAAGTGCTTAACTTTGGGTTCAATCTTGCAGTGTCCTTTCCCAGTGATAGTAGGGGCAGCAAGGCACGTATTGTATTGTTGTCATCGAGGATAAAAAGATGGGGTTTATAACATATTGTTTGAGTTTATCCCTCTATGTCATGTCATCTTGCTTAATGCGTTACTCTGTTCTTATGAACTTAATACTCTAGATGCATGCTGGATAGCGGTCGATGTGTGGAGTAATAGTAGTAGATGCAGAATCGTTTCGATCTACTTGACACGGGCGTGATGCCTATATTCATGATCACTGCCTTAGATATCTTCATAACTATGTGCTTTTCTATCAATTGCTCGACAGTAATTTGTTCACCCACCGTAATACATGCTATCTTGAGAGAAGCCACTAGTGAAACCTATGGCCCGCGGGTCTCTTTCTTATTATATTGCATCTCTTTTATTTACATTGCATCTCGTTTACTATTTTGAAATCTTTACTTTCGAATCTATACAACAAAAATACGAAAAATATTTATCTTACTACCTCTATCAGATCTCACTTTTGTGAGTGACCGTGAAGGGATTGACAACCCCTTTATCGTGTTGGTTGCAAGGTTCTTGATTGTTTGTGCAGGTACTAGGTGACTTGTGCATTGTTTCCTACTTGATTGTTACCTTGGTTCTCAAAAACTGAGGGAAATACTTACGCTACTTTGCTGCATCACCCTTTCCTCTTCAAGGGAAAACCAACACATGCTCAAGAGGTAGCATTGCATAAGGGCATCAAGTTCCAATGGACAGACAAGTGTCAGGAAAGTTTCCAGGCACTCAAAGACAAGTTGACTTCTGCCCCAATGATTGCTCCACCTGATACTGAGGACTTCCTCATTTACTGTGACACTTCCTGTCAAGGATTACGCTGTGTCCTAATGCAAGAGCGCAAAGTGGTTACTTATGCCTCTCGTCAATTGCGCCCTCATGAAGAAAACTACCCAGTTCACGACCTCGAGCTTGCTGCTATCATTCATGCACTAAAACAGTGGCGACATTACCTTCTCGGTAATCGTTGCGAGATCTTCACCGACCACCAAAGTCTGAAGTATCTGTTTACTCAGCTAGACCTGAACCTCCGACAGCAGAGATGGATGGAGACTATTGCAGACTTTGACTTGGGTATTTCCTATACACCAGGCATTGCTAATGTAATGGCTGATGCCTTGAGCCGCAAGTCTTATTGCAACCACCTCTAGGTTCGAAAAGTTTAGCCCTCGCTTGTCGAAGAATTTAGAAAGCTGAACCTCCATGTTGTCTCTCCTGGTGCACTTGCTCCCCCTCCCCCAGAGTTCCAAAAGATGAATCTTCATATTGTTCCTTAGGGTTCTCTAAATACCCTGGCTGACATACCAGATCTCGTAGACGGTATCAAGACTATTCAATATTATGACTCTGAAGTCGAGAAGATTAAACGCTATCTGGCAGAAGGAAAGCCCTCATTCTTCACTATCGCCGATGATGACGCCTTGTACTTCAAAGGCCGCCTAGTGGTACCATGATTGAGGAAAAACCTAGATCAGACTGAAAAGGTTACGAAAGAAGCTCATGATATGCCTTTGTCTATTCATCACGGTAGTACAAAGATGTACCAAGACATTCGTCAGAGATTCTGGTGGTCTAACATGAAGCAAGACATTGCCCGTTATGTGGCTGAGTGTGACGTTTGCCGTCGTATCAAAGCAAAACATCAAAGGCCTGCTAGAACTCTGCAACCTATCTCTATTCCTGAATGAAAATGGGACAATGTTGAAATGGACTTCGACACAGGATTTCCCAAATCGCAGAAAGATAATGATGCCATTCTTGTCGTCATTGACCGGCTTTCTAAAGTTGCACATTTTCTGACGGTCAAGGAAACGATCACTGCTAGTCAGCTTGCAACTCTCTACATGTCAAGAATTGTTTCACTTCACGGTATTCCACTGGTTATCAGTTCAGACCGTGGCAGCTTTTTCACTTCAAGATTCTAGGCAAGTTTGCAAGAAGCTATGGGAACTCATCTGTCGTTCAGTACTACGTTTCATCCTCAGCCGCAAGGGCAAGTTGAGCGTGTCAACCAAGTTCTCGAAGACATGCTTCAAGCTTGTGTTATTTCCTTTGGCAAGAAATGGGAGGAATCTCTCCCGTATGCCGAGTTCTCTTATAATAATAGCTATCAAGCTAGTCTAAAGATGGACCCCTTCGAAGTGCTATATTGACGAAAGTGCTGAACCCCTCTGAACTGGTCAGAAACTAGGGAACGTCTACTCTTCAGTCCGGATATTATCCAACATGCCGAAGAACAAGTCTGCATTATTCGCGAGAATCTCAAGACTGCTCAGTCACATCAGAAAAGTCAGTATGACCGTCATCACAAAGACATGGTCTATCAACCTAGCGAAAAGGCCTATCTTCGAGTTACACCAATGAAGGGTGCTCACCGCTTCGGGATCAAGGGCAAGCTAGGTCCTCACTATATTGGTCCATTCACTATTCTCGAAAGGCGTGGAAAAGTGGCATATCAACTGGAGCTTCCGCCGAACCTTTCTCAGGTTCATAATGTGTACCACATGTCACAACTCCGCCGCTGCTTCAAGGACCCAATCCGAGCTGTGGATCATGAAGTGCTCGAGTTGCAACAGGACATCTCCTATAAAGAGCATCCGGTTCGCTTTCTCGACCAAGCTAAATGCCGCACACGTCAGAAGGTGATCAAGTTCCTCAAGGTCCAGTGGTCGCATCACTCTGAAGACGAAGCCACTTGGGAATGCGGGGATCGCCTGCATGATGAATACCCCGCACTGTTTCCTTCTACCTCCTAAATCTCGGGATGAGATTTATTATAGTGGAGGAGATTTGTGACGCCCGGATAATTAAGCTACAGTAATTCCATGTTAATGATCCCACATCCCTTCGATTACTATTGCTAATCTCGCGTTAGTTCGAAACCGATTCTAATTCAAATCCAAAATCAAGCAAACAATAAAAGTTTATGAATATTGAAACTAAAATGTTCGGAGTGTGCCAATCAATGCATAGGTAATTATCATGAAGAAACCACGCTTTTACAAAAATGCATAAATACTTTAAAATGAATTAAAACAGTAGAGGAAAAAAATAAAAATAAAACAAAAACAAAGTAAAAGGAAAAGCCCCTCCTCACTGGGCTTCGGCCCAGCTATCCACTGGGCTAGCCAGGCCGTCCCAACCGGCCACCCCCACCCCCCCCTAACCCCCCCCACACCCAAACCCTAACACTACCGCACCCCACTCCCCCCACATCTGCCCCCTCTTCCCCCGACCCCCTTCTGGATCGGGGCATCGGGCCTCGACGCCGTCGCCGGCGACCACCACGTCGCCGCTCGGATCGCCGCTGCCGCTCGCCTCCCCGACGCCCGGTCGTCTCCTTCCTCCTCCTGATGCCCCACTGCCTAGATCCCTGCGGCCCCCATGAGCTCCCTCTCTCCTCCTCTTCCCTCGCGCGCACGCTCTCACGACCGCGGTCTCCTCCCCACGGCTCCGCTGTCGCCGCCGTGACCCTGCTGCTGCCCCCTCGCACCGACTCGCGGATGCTGCTGCCCCGAGGCCGCCGCCTCCAACCCGTAGCCGCGCACTGCCCGTGCTCCGGGACGCACTCGCACCGGACGCGCACGTCCCGCGCCTCGCTCGCCCCAGCAGCGCGCCTCCTCCCCTGCTGCTGTTGCCGGCTGCTGCAACCACCGCGTGCCTCGCAGCGACCGCTCCTCCCCTCGCCGCGCTTGCCCTGCTCTCCCTGCTGCGCTCGCCAGCCACCGCTGCCCCCGCATGCGTCGACCAGCCCCGTTCGCTCCTCCTTGCGCCGCACCCGGCGGTCGCCGACATGTGCCCGCTCGCCACCTACCGCCGCCGGGCCTCGCCACCTCTGACCCGCGCGCGCCGAGCCACTCGGAGCCGCGCCCGACCATGACTGAGCTGGGCGGGTGCCCTGGCAGGTTCGCCCCGACAGGCAGCCTCGCCCGCACCCTTTAGCCCGCCCCATTAAGCCCCCACGGGCCTATGATAGAGGGGCCCCACCCCCCAGAACATTATATATATAAATAATAAAAATAATAATAAGTAAATAAAAATATTAATTAATTAATTAATTAACTAAATCAACTAAATTAATTATGTTTAATTAACCTAATTAATCTGTTAATTAAACTAATTAACTAGGTTAATTAGTTGTAAGTCAATGACATGTGGGTCCCTTGTCCAATTTGACCAGTCAAACTATTGACTGGGTTGACCCAGTCCATGACAAGTGGGTCCTGTTTGACCCTGTTGACCAGTCAACAGTTGACTGGTCAAATGCTGACTGGACCCCCCTTGACCCCACCTGCCAGCCACACATACATTCTGTTGGGTACAACTCTAGGCACCCGTAGCATTCTATTCTTTTAATTTCGAATTAAAATTAAAACTAGAAAAATTAGAAAATGAATTAAAACTCTGAAAATTGATATAAAATAATCTGTAACTCGGATGAAAATACTTTGTACATGAAAGTTGCTCAAAACAACGAGACAAATCCGAATACGTAGCCCGTTCGTCCGCCACACATCCCTAGCATAGTGAACACACAACTTTCCCCCTCCAGTTCATATGTCCGAAAACGCGAAACACCGGGGATACGTTCCCGGTTGTTTTCCCCCTTCGCCGGTATCACCTCCTACTGCGTTAGGGCACACCTAGCACCGTTACTTGTCATGTCATGCATCGATATGCATCTGTTTGCATTGTATTCATTGTTTTTCCCCCTCTTCTCTCAGGTAGACTACGAGACTAACGCCGCTGCTGGTTTGTTGATGACCCCTCCTTGCCAGAGCAACCAGGCAAGCCCCCCCTTGATCACCAGATATCGCCTATTCTTCTCTCTACTACTTGCATTAGAGTAGTGTAGCATGTTACTGCTTTCCGCAATCCTATTCTGATGCATAGCCTTTCTTTGCTACTACTGTTGTTACCTTTACCTACAATCCTAAATGCTTAGTATAGGATGCTAGTATTCCATCAGTGGCCCTACATTCTTGTCCGTCTGCCATGCTATACTATCGGGCCGTGATCACTTGGGAGGTGATCACGGGTATATACTTATATACATAATATGTGATACTTGGTGACTAGAGTCGAGTCGGCTCGTAGAGTACCCACGAGTGATTCACGGATTGGGACCGAAAGGACGTTTGTCCGGACGGCCCTCTGAGTGGACCTTTGTGGCGGAGCGACAGGGCAGGTTGAGACCACCTAGGAGAGAGGTGGGCTTGGCCTTGGCCGGCGTCCACGGTTACATCAATTAACACGCTTAACGAGATCTTGGTATTTGACCCGAGTCTGCCACTGGCCTATACACACTAACCAACTACGCGGGAACAATTATACGCATTCAACATCGTGGTATCAGCCAAAGCCTTCTTGACGTTAGTGACTGAGCGGCGCGCGCCGGACTGAACAGTAAGCCTGCGCTTGTATTAAGGGGGCTAGGTCTGCTTCCGGCCGCGTACGCAACATGTAGGTGTGCAATGGGCGATGGGCCCAGACCCCTGCGCACATAGGATTTAGACCGACATGCTAACCTCTCTGTTGTGCTTAGGTGGGGCTGCGACGTGTTGATCTTCCGAGGCCGGACATGACCCAGGAAAATGTGTCCAGCCAGAGGGATCGAGCGTGTTGGGTAATGTGGTGCACCCCTGCAGGGAAGTTTATCTATTCAAATAGACGTGTCCCTTGGTAAAAGGACGACCTAGAGTTGTATTCTGACCTTTTTATAACTAGAACCAGATACTTAATAAAACACATCTCTTACAAGTTCCAGAGACAACCCGGTGATCGCTTTCCCACAGGGCGACGAGGGGAGGATCGCTGGGTAGGATTATGCTATGCGTTGCTACTTGATGTTGCACTTGCTACTATCTCCTTCATGCTTCAAGATGGGGGCGGCCAGAAGTGTAGTCTTCGATAGGACTAGCTACCCCCCTCATATTTTGGCATTCTGCAGTTCAGTCCACAGATACAATCCATTTCATTGATACCAATGCATATGTAGTGTAGATCCTTTCTTGCGAGTACTTTGGGTGAGTACTCACGGTTGCTTTGCTCCCTCTTTCCCCCTTTTCCATTTTTCTCGGATGTCGCAATCAGATGATGGAGTCCAGGAGCCAAAGGATCCCGATGATGTTTCTACGTGGAGTTTGGCTTCGAGGAGTAGTTAGGAGGTCCCAGGCAGGAGACCTTGCCTTTTTGATCGTTGCTAATTTTGTGCTAGCCTTCTTAAGGCAAACTTGTTTAACTTATGTCTGTACTCAGATATTATTGCTTCCGCTGACTCTTGTGTTTTCGAGCTTATGTATTCGAGCCCTCGAGGCCCCTGGCTTGTAATATAAAGCTTGTATTATTTTAATTTGTATCTAGATTGTGTTGTGATATCTTCCCGTGAGTCATTGATCTTGCTCGTACACATTTTGCGTGTATGATTAGTGTACGGTCAAATCGAGGGCATCACAGCAGTCATGTAATTGGATAGGAGTTTAGTTTCCTATCTTCTTTTTTGCCTGCCGGTTGTGGCTATCCTGTTATTTTGTGTTTTTTCTCTATGTGAGCATTTATTCCTTTTTAGATCCAAAGACTTTGCTGAACCTTTGCTTATTAATAATATGCCAGTATGCATCGTTCTGATGTAGAGGCCGGGGTTAACTTTCTTTTTAAAAAAAACATACGTACGTACGTACTCCTGATTAGTGATTATAGTAGTATTTGTTGGTGCAGCACCCAGTCCGGCAGGCTGTCACAGCCAACAACAGTGTTATCATGCTTTGCCGACCAACACTAGACTCTGGGGTCGCCTCTCGTCCCTTTGAAACAAATTGCTCCATTATTTGGAAAAATCATTAAGCATGCAATGCATGCATCTTGCTCGCCTACAATGCGCCAAGATATTTACCATATTTTGATCTCTCCATGTGCGCTGTATCATACTACTCCTAGATTTGTATTATGCGTGTATGATATAAGATCACGCGGCTCACTTTGTCTTTCCTACCAGATTTAGATTTCCCACACTATCCTTCTATCATAAATTTGTATTGTTATGTGTGCATGCATGATACCTTTTTCACACAACATGAGTGTAGCTCAGCTCACTACACTAAAAATGTACTCCTTCCATCCCAAATTTTTTGTCTTACATTTGTCTAGATATGGATGTATCAAGTATGTACGCCAAGAGTCAACTCAAAAACACGACTCAGGACGGGCACTTGGCTTACACCACCCTATATATGTCAAGAATAGCTAGAAAAGCGCCTGGCTTAGCCAAAGATCTCGGCATAAACAGCGACAAACACGTCTTATACAATATGTTCGACCGCCAAACTGCCCTGGCACGTGGCCTTTCTCCCTGCACTCAACGGCCCCATGATGGCGGAGTGCACTCTAACGGAAGACTCAGCTTGAATATTACCTTTTATTTTTATTTTACAACACAAAAGCCTTCATACCTCGTAAGCCGGGTGGCCGATAGGAAACACTCGGCTAAGCACGGCCCACAGCAGACGGCGCGCGACGCGAGGGTGACCAAACCATGACGCCACATCACCCCGGCGCCCACCCTCCTCCGCCTCATCCCCACGATTTATGTCATGTTTTCTATTTGTGCCATAAGAGTTATTTTATAGAATGACATCATTTCGCTCTTTCAAACATTTGTCTATGTGTATTATTATTTGAAGCCTTGAGTGTTGGACTATTAATTTGTGTTGATTTGCATACCTTTTGAGAACCAAATGTTTACTTGGATATAATGGAGGCAATTGTACTCATACTCATTAAGAAAATTTCAAGTTTGATGGCATACGTGCTCTTTAAAGGCAGATTGTTTTACGTACATAATTTCATTCTTCATTAAGTAGACGAGTAGTATGTGATGTGAGTGATTGCTTACGTAGTGTTTGTGGGGGCGTGTGCCCATAGTCCATGGACACCACAGACTTAAATAAGTTAGATCACACACTTCAAAATTATCATCATGTACCACTTCCACATGGCATCGCACCGATTCAATGGGTTCATCATGCGTAGCATTATGATATCTATTTTGGTGGCTAAAGTTGGATACACATAAACCCCACCACACAACAAGAACTGAACAATCTTTATTTGTCGAAAGGTGGCAACTAACAACATTGATGTTGAAGAACGGAAGACTCCAACTTTATGTTTTGTTTCATCCAAGCAGGACATGTGAAAAGATGTTTATGCTTCTGTGAGATCTTATCAAACTAGTTTGGTTAGACAGAGCATGGAAAGTGTCTAATGATGCTTTTGCCCTTTTTGTGTAAAATGCAAAAATATCTGATTTTGTTCTGGCACACAAGATAGTGGCAATATAATAACCTTGAACGGTCAACTATGGAAAAAAGACACCTCGAATGGTCTACGTACGTTCACGTTCCCATGTATGCTATAAATTCGAGCGTTCGTTGTGTATTGGATCTGTTTTCATAATTGTTGTTCCGTATTTTGGGGCAACTGCTAGTACCTGCTAGTAGAAAATATGCATGCTTGTATTGTCACTCACAGCAATTCAACAACATGATACACATACATAAGCTTGGATAATAAATAGTGATACAAACAACACACCTACTTTGTGTGTGGCACCATAAGGATAGTGATAATCTTTCTTGGTTGAGGCCTTTTCCATATTTTGAATGAAAGTCGAGGTTGCTGCTGCTGCATGTACTATAGAGTGTAGAGTAGCTAGGTTCCACAGTGAAATTTGCGGGTTGGAAGCGTTGCGTCTATTCTAGGCTCAGAATCATCCAAAGTCTTGGTAACAATAGTCCCAAGTGAGGCGGTCTCATTCTGCAAAAGAGATTTGAGCCCAGGAGGAATGGTAGATGGAGAAGTCAACTTTTTTGTATGACAGAAAAATCTGAAATCACAACATGACAATTTGTTTTGCATACAAGTATTCTCTTCTCTTAAATATGAACCTGGCTTCGCTTCGCTCATCATCACATGGTGGCGGCTTTAGATTGTCAATTCATATCCCTCCCCAAAAAATAAAATCCATTCATTGAGCAACAAGACAAAAGCGACCATACTTGAGAACGAAACAAAAATGATAGGGATAATATTATGAGTGGTTAGGGAACAAACATCATGTAACGCGCCGAGTCAGATCCGTGATAACCCACAAGTATAGGGGATCACAACAGTTTTCGAGGGTAGAGTATTCAACCAAATTTATTGATTCGACACAAGGGGAGCCAAAGAATATTCTCAAGTATTAGCAGCTGAGTTGTCAATTCTGAAGGAAATATGCCCTAGAGGCAATAATAAAGTTATTATTTATTTCCTTATAATCATGATAAAGGTTTATTATTCATGCTAGAATTGTATTAACTGGAAACATAATACATGTGTGAATACATAGACAAACAAAGTGTCACTAGTATGCCTCTACTTGACTAGCTCGTTAATCAAAGATGGTTATGTTTCCTAACCATGAACAATGAGTTGTTATTTGATTAACGGGATCACATCATTAAGAGAATGATCTGATTGACATGACCCATTCCATTAGCTTAGCACCCGATCGTTTAGTATGTTGCTATTGCTTTCTTCATGACTTATACATGTTCCTATAACTATGAGATTATGCAACTCCCATTTACCGGAGGAACACTTTGGGTACTACCAAACGTCACAACGTAACTGGGTGATTATAAAGGAGTACTACAGGTGTCTCCAAAGGTACATGTTGGGTTGGTGTATTTCGAGATTAGGTTTTGTCACTCCGAGTGTCGAAGAGGTATCTCTGGGCCCTCTCGGTAATGCACATCACATAAGCCTTGCAAGCATTGCAACTAATGAGCTAGTTGCGGGATGATGTATTTACAGAACGAGTAAAGAGACTTGCCGGTAACGAGATTGAACTAGGTATTGGATACCGACGATCGAATCTCGGGCAAGTAACATACCGATGACAAAGGGAACAACGTATGTTGTTATGCGGTCTGACCGATAAAGATCTTCGTAGAATATGTAGGAGCCAATATGGGCATCCAGGTCCCGCTATTGGTTATTGACCGGAGACGTGTCTCGGTCATGTCTACATTGTTCTCGAACCCGTAGGGTCCGCACGCTTAAGGTTACGATGACAGTTATATTATGAGTTTATGCATTTTGATGTACCGAAGGTTGTTCGGAGTCCCAGATGTGATCACGGACATGACGAGGAGTCTCGAAATGGTCGAGATGTAAATATTGATATATTGGAAGCCTATGTTTGGATATCGGAAGTGTTCCGGGTGAAATCGGGATTTTACCGGAGTACCGGGAAGGTTACCAGAACCCCCCGGGAGCTAAATGGGCCATGATGGGCCTTAGTGGAAAAGAGAAGAGGCAGCCCTACATGGGCTGCGCGCCTCCCCCTTCCCCTAGTCCTATTAGGACTAGGAGAGGTGGCCGGCCCCCTCTCTCTCTTTTCCCCCTCCGCGAATCCTATTCCAACTAGGATTGGGGGGGGGGGGAATCCTACTCCCAGAGGGAGTAGGACTCTCCTGGCGCGCCACACCTTGGCTGGCCAGCCTCCCCCCTCTAGTCCTTTATATACTGAGGCAGAGGCACCCTAGAACACACAAGTTGATCCACGTGATCTATTCCTTAGCCGTGTGCGGTGCCCCCAGCCACCATATTCCTCGATAATACTGTAGCGGAGTTTAGGCGAAGCCCTGCTGCTGTAGTGCATCAAGATCGTCACCACGCCGTCATGCTGACGAAACTCTTCCCCGACACTTTGCTGGATCGGAGTCCGAGGATCGTCATCGAGCTGAACGTGTGCTCGAACTCGGAGGTGCCGTAGTTTCGGTGCTTGATCGGTTGGATCGTGAAGACATACGACTACTTCCTCTACGTTGTGTCAACGCTTCCGCAGTCGGTCTGCGAGGGTACGTAGACTACACTCTCCCCTCTTGTTGCTATGCATCACATGATCTTGCGTGTGCGTAGGAATTTTTTTGATATTACTACGAAACCCAACAGTGGTATCAGAGCCTAGGTTATTTATGTTGATGTTATATGCACGAGTAGAACACAAGTGAGTTGTGGGCGATATAAGTCATACTGCCTACCAGCATGTCATACTTTGGTTCGGCGGCATTGTTGGATGAGACGACCCAGACCAACATTACGCGTACGCGAGACCGGTTCCCCCGACGTGCTTTGCACATAGGTGGCTTGCGGGCGACTGTCTCTCCAACTTTAGTTGAACCAAGTATGGCTACGCCCGGTCCTTGCGAAGGTTAAAACGGAGTCTATTTGACAAACTATCGTTGTGGTTTTGATGCGTAGGTGAGATTGGTTCTTGCTTAAGCCCGTAGCATCCACGTAAAACTTGCAACAACAAAGTAGAGGACGTCTAACTTGTTTTTGCAGGGCATGTTGTGATGTGATATGGTCAAGACATGATGCTGAATTTTATTGTATGAGATGATCATGTTTTGTAACCGAGTTATCGGCAACTGGCAGGAGCCTTATGGTTGTCGCTTTATTGTATGCAATGCAATCGCGATGTAATGCTTTACTTTTATCACTAAGCGGTAGCGATAGTCGTAGAAGCACGAGCTTGGCGAGACGACAACGATGCTACGATGGAGATCAAGGTGTCACGCCGGTGACGATGGTGATCACGATGGTGCTTCGGAGATGGAGATCACAAGCACAAGATGATGATGGCCATATCATATCACTTATATTGATTGCATGTGATGTTTATCCTTTTATGCATCTTATCTTGCTTTGATTGACGGTAGCATTATAAGATGATCTCTCACTAAATTATCAAGAAGTGTTCTCCCTGAGTATGCACCGTTGCGAAAGTTCTTCGTGCTGAGACACCACGTGATGATCGGGTGTGATAGGTTCTACGTTCAAATACAACGGGTGCAAAACAGTTGCACACGCGGAATACTCAGGTTATACTTGACGAGCCAAGCATATACAGATATGGCCTCGGAACACGGAGACCGAAAGGTCGAGTGTGAATCATATGGTAGATATGATCAACATAACGATGTTCACCATTGAAAACTACTCCATCTCACGTGATGATCGGTTATGGTTTAGTTGATTTGGATCACGTAATCACTTAGAGGATTAGAGGGATGTCTATCTAAGTGGGAGTTCTTTAATTAATTTGATTAACTGAACTTAAATTTATCATGAAACTTAGTACCTGATTAGTATCTTGCTTGTTTATGTTTGATTGTAGATAGATGGCTCGTGCTGTTGTTCCGTTGAATTTTAATGCGTTCCTTGAGAAAGCAAAGTTGAAAGATGATGGTAGCAATTACACGGACAGGGTCCGTAACTTGAGGATTATCCTCATTGCTGCACAGAAAAATTATGTCCTGGAATCACCGCTGGGTGCCAGGCCTACTGCAGGAGCAACGCCGGATGTTATGAACGTCTGGCAGAGCAAAGCTGATGACTACTTGATAGTTCAGTGTGCCATGCTTTACGGCTTAGAATCGGGACTTCAACGACGTTTTGAATGTCATGGAGCATATGAGATGTTCCAGGAGTTGAAGTTAATATTTCAAGCAAATGCCCGGATTGAGAGATATGAAGTCTCCAATAAGTTCTATAGCTGCAAGATGGAGGAGAACAGTTCTGTCAGTGAGCATATACTCAAAATGTCTGGGTATAATAATCACTTGATTCAATTGGGAGTTAATCTTCCAGATGATTGCGTCATTGACAGAATTCTTCAATCACTGCCACCAAGCTACAAGAGCTTCGTGATGAACTATAATATGCAAGGGATGAACAAGACTATTCCCGAGCTCTTCGCAATGCTGAAAGCTGCGGAGGTAGAAATCAAGAAGGAGCATCAAGTGTTGATGGTCAACAAGACCACTAGTTTCAAGAAAAAGGGCAAAGGGAAGAAGAAGGGGAACTTCAAAAAGAACGGCAAGCAAGTTGCTACTCAAGAGAAGAAACCCAAACATGGACCTAAGCCCGAAACTGAGTGCTTCTATTGCAAGCAGACTGGTCACTAGAAGCGGAACTGCCCCAAGTATTTGGCGGATAAGAAGGATGGCAAGGTGAACAAAGGTATATGTGATATACATGTTATTGATGTGTACCTTACTAATGCTCGCAGTAGCACCTGGGTATTTGATACTGGTTCTGTTGCTAATATTTGCAACTCGAAACAGGGACTATGGATCAAGCAAAGATTGGTTAAGGACGAGGTGACGATGCGCGTGGGAAACGGTTCCAAAGTCTATGTGATCGCAGTCGGCACGCTACCTCTACATCTACCTTCGGGATTAGTATTAGACCTAAATAATTGTTATTTGGTGCCAGCGTTAAGCATGAACATTATATCTGGATCTTGTTTGATGCGAGACGGTTATTCATTTAAATCAGAGAATAATGGTTGTTCTATTTATATGAGTAATATCTTTTATGGTCATGCACCCTTGAAGAGTGGTCTATTCTTGTTGAATCTCGATAGTAGTAACACACATATTCATAATGTTGAAGCCAAAAGATGCAGAGTTGATAATGAGAGTGCAACTTATTTGTGGCACTGCTGTTTAGGTCATATCGGTGTAAAGCGCATGAAGAAACTCCATTCTGATGGACTTTTGGAACCACTTGATTATGAATCACTTGGTACTTGTGAACCGTGCCTCATGGGCAAGATGACAAAAACACCGTTCTCCGGTACTATGGAGAGAGCAACAGATTTGTTGGAAATCATACATACAGATGTATGTGGTCCGATGAATATTGAGGCTCGTGGCGGATATCGTTATTTTCTCACCTTCACAGATGATTTAAGCAGATATGGATATATCTACTTAATGAAACATAAGTCTGAAACATTTGAAAAGTTCAAGGAATTTCAGAGTGAAGTTGAAAATTATCGTAACAAGAAAATAAAGTTTCTACGATCTGATCGTGGAGGAGAATATTTGAGTTACGAGTTTGGTGTACATTTGAAAAATTGTGGAATAGTTTCGCAACTCACGCCACCCGGAACACCACAGCGTAATGGTGTGTCCGAACGTCGTAATCGTACTTTACTAGATATGGTGCGATCTATGATGTCTCTTACTGATTTACCGCTATCATTTTGGGGATACGCTCTAGAGATGGCCGCATTCACGTTAAATAGGGCACCATCAAAATCCGTTGAGACGACGCCTTATGGACTGTGGTTTGGAAAGAAACCAAAGTTGTCGTTTCTGAAAGTTTGGGGCTGCGATGCTTATGTGAAAAAGCTTCAACCTGATAAGCTCGAACCCAAATCGGAGAAATGTGTCTTCATAGGATATCCAAAGGAAACTATTGGATACACCTTCTATCACAAATCCAAAGGCAAGACTTTTGTTGCTAAATTCAGAAATTTTCTAGAGAAGGAGTTTCTCTCGAAAGAAGTGAGTGGGAGGAAAGTAGAACTTGACGAGGTAACTGTACCTGCTCCTTTATTGGAAAGTAGTACATCACAGAAAACTGTTCCAGTGACACCTACACCAGTTAGTGAGGAAGCTAATGATAATGATCATGAAACTTCAGATCAAGATACTACTAAACCTCGTAGATCAACCAGAGTAAGATCCGCGCCAGAGTGGTACGGTAATCCTGTTCTGGAAGTCATGCTACTAGATCATGATGAACCTACGAACTATGAAGAAGCGATGGTGAGCCCAGATTCCACAAAATGGCTTGAAGCCATGAAATCTGAGATGGGATCCATGTATGAGAACAAAGTATGGACTTTGGTTGACTTGCCCGATGATCGGCAAGCAATTGAGAATAAATGGATCTTCAAGAAGAAGACTGACGCTGACGGTAATGTTACTGTCTACAAAGCTCGACTTGTCGCAAAAGGTTTTCGACAAGTTCAAGGGGTTGACTATGATGAGACCTTCTCACCCGTAGGGATGCTTAAGTCTATCCAAATCATGTTAGCAATTGCCGCATTTTATGATTATGAAATTTGGCAGATGGATGTCAAAACTGCATTCCTGAATGGATTTCTGGAAGAAGAGTTGTATATGATGCAACCAGAAGGTTTTGTCGATCCAAAGGGAGCTAACAAAGTGTGCAAGCTCCAGCGATCCATTTATGGACTGGTGCAAGCCTCTCGGAGTTGGAATAAACGCTTTGATAGTGTGATCAAAGCATTTGGTTTTATACAGACTTTCGGAGAAGCCTGTATTTACAAGAAAGTGAGTGGGAGCTCTGTAGCATTTCTGATATTATATGTGGATGACATATTACTAATTGGAAATGATATAGAATTTCTGGATAGCATAAAGGGATACTTGAATAAGAGTTTTTCAATGAAAGACCTCGGTGAAGCTGCTTACATATTAGGCATAAAGATCTATAGAGATAGATCAAAACGCTTAATTGGACTTTCACAAAGCACATACCTTGACAAGATTTTGAAGAAGTTCAAAATGGATCAAGCAAAGAAAGGACTCTTGCCTGTGTTACAAGGTGTGAAGTTGAGTAAGACTCAATGCCCGACCACTGCAGAAGATAGAGAGAATATGAAAGATGTTCCCTATGCATCAGCCATAGGATCTATCATGTATGCAATGCTGTGTACCAGACCCGATGTGTGCCTTGCTATAAGTCTAGCAGGGAGGTACCAAAGTAATCCAGGAGTGGATCACTGGACAGCGGTCAAGAACATCCTGAAATACCTGAAAAGGACTAAGGATATGTTTCTCGTATATGGAGGTGACAAAGAGCTCATCGTAAAAGGTTACGTTGATGCAAGCTTTGACACTGATCCGGACGATTCTAAATCGCAAACCGGATATGTGTTTACATTACACGGTGGAGCTGTCAGTTGGTGCAGTTCTAAACAAAGCGTCGTAGCGGGATCTACATGTGAAGCGGAGTACATAGCTGCTTCGTAAGCAGCGAACGAAGGAGTCTGGATGAAGGAGTTCATATCCGATCTAGGTGTCATACCTAGTGCATCAGGTCCAATGAAAATCTTTTGTGACAATACTGGTGCAATTGCCTTGGCAAAGGAATCCAGATTTCACAAGAGAACCAAACACATCAAGAGACGCTTCAATTCCATCCGGGATCTAGTCCAGGTGGGAGACATAGAGATTTGCAAGATACATACGGATCTGAATGTTGCAGACCCATTGACTAAGCCTCTTCCACGAGCAAAACATGATCAGCACCAAGGCTCCATGGGTGTTAGAATCATTACGGTGTAATCTAGATTATTGACTCTAGTGCAAGTGGGAGACTGAAGGAAATATGCCCTAGAGGCAATAATAAAGTTATTATTTATTTCCTTATAATCATGATAAAGGTTTATTATTCATGCTAGAATTGTATTAACTGGAAACATAATACATGTGTGAATACATAGACAAACAAAGTGTCACTAGTATGCCTCTACTTGACTAGCTCGTTAATCAAAGATGGTTATGTTTCCTAACCATGAACAATGAGTTGTTATTTGATTAACGGGATCACATCATTAAGAGAATGATCTGATTGACATGACCCATTCCATTAGCTTAGCACCCGATCGTTTAGTATGTTGCTATTGCTTTCTTCATGACTTATACATGTTCCTATAACTATGATATTATGCAACTCCCGTTTACCGGAGGAACACTTTGGGTACTACCAAACGTCACAACGTAACTGGGTGATTATAAAGGAGTACTACAGGTGTCTCCAAAGGTACATGTTGGGTTGGCGTATTTCGAGATTAGGTTTTGTCACTCCGAGTGTCGGAGAGGTATCTCTGGGCCCTCTCGGTAATGCACATCACATAAGCCTTGCAAGCATTGCAACTAATGAGCTAGTTGCAGGATGATGTATTTACAGAACGAGTAAAGAGACTTGCCGGTAACGAGATTGAACTAGGTATTGGATACCGACGATCGAATCTCGGGCAAGTAACATACCGATGACAAAGGGAACAACGTATGTTGTTATGCGGTCTGACCGATAAAGATCTTCGTAGAATATGTAGGAGCCAATATGGGCATCCAGGTCCCGCTATTGGTTATTGACCGGAGACGTGTCTCGGTCATGTCTACATTGTTCTCGAACCCGTAGGGTCCGCACGCTTAAGGTTACGATGACAGTTATATTATGAGTTTATGCATTTTGATGTACCGAAGGTTGTTCGGAGTCCCAGATGTGATCACGGACATGACGAGGAGTCTCGAAATGGTCGAGGACATAAAGATTGATATATTGGAAGCCTATGTTTGGATATCGGAAGTGTTCCGGGTGAAATCGGGATTTTACCGGAGTACCGGGAGGTTACCGGAACCCCCCGGGAGCTAAATGGGCCATGATGGGCCTTAGTGGAAAAGAGAAGAGGCAGCCCTACATGGGCTGCGCGCCTCCCCCTTCCCCTAGTCCTATTAGGACTAGGAGAGGTGGCCGGCCCCCTCTCTCTCTCTTTCCCCCCCCCCGCAAACCATTTCCAAACGGGGTGGGGGGGGGGGGGGGAATCCTACTCCCAGAGGGAGTAGGACTCTCCTGGCGCGCCACACCTTGGCTGGCCAGCCTCCCCCCTCTAGTCCTTTATATACTGAGGCAGAGGCACCCTAGAACACACAAGTTGATCCACGTGATCTATTCCTTAGTCGTGTGCGGTGCCCCCAGCCACCATATTCCTCGATAATATTGTAGCGGAGTTTAGGCGAAGCCCTGCTGCTGTAGTGCATCAAGATCGTCACCACGCCGTCGTGCTGACGAAACTCTTCCCCGACACTTTGCTGGATCGGAGTCCGGGGATCGTCATCGAGCTGAACGTGTGCTCGAACTCGGAGGTGCCGTAGTTTCGGTGCTTGATCGGTTGGATCGTGAAGACGTACGACTACTTCCTCTACGTTGTGTCAACGCTTCCGCAGTCAGTCTGTGAGGGTACGTAGACTACACTCTCCCCTCTCGTTGCTATGCATCACATGATCTTGCGTGTGCGTAGGAAATTTTTTGATATTACTACAAAACCCAACAAATTCAACCACACCTGGAAACTTAATATCTGCAGCAAAGTGTTTAGTAGCAAAGTAATATGATAGTAGTGGTAACGGTGGCAAAAGGTAACTGTAGCAAAAGTAATATTTTTGGTGTTTTGTAGTGATGATAACAATAGCAACGGAAAAGTAAATAAGCGAAGAACAATGTATGGAAAGCTCGTAGGCAATAGATCGGTGATGGAGAATTATGCCGGATGCGGTTCATCATGTAATAATAATAACATAGGGTGACACGGAACTAGCTCCAGTTCATCAATGTAATGTAGGCATGTATTCCGAATATAGTCATACATGCTTATGGAAAAGAACTTGCATGACATCTTTTGTCCTACCCTCCCGTGGCAGCGGGGTCCTAATGGAAACTAAGGGATATTAAGGCCTCCTTTTAATAGAGTACCGGAACAAAGCATTAGCACATAGTGAATACATGAACTCCTCAAACTATGGTCATCACCGGTAAGTATCCCGATTATTGTCACTTCGGGGTTAACGGATCATAACACATAATAGGTGACTATAGACTTGCAAGATAGGATCAAGAACTCTCATATATTGATGAAAACATAATAGGTTCAGATCTGAAATCATGGCACTCGGGCCCTAGTAACAAGCATTAAGCATAGCAAAGTCATAGCAACATCAATGTCAGAACATAGTGGATAGTAGGGATCAAACCCTAACAAAACTAACTCGATTACATGATAAATCTCATCCAACCCATCACCGTCTACCAAGCCTACGATGGAATTACTCATGCACGGCGGTGAGCATCATGAAATTGGTGATGGAGGATGGTTGATGATGACGATGGCGATGGATTCCCCTCTCCGGAGCCCCGAATGGACTCCAAATCAGCCCTCCCGAGAGGTTTTAGGGCTTGGCGGTGGCTCCGTATCATAAAACGTGATGAATCCTTCTCTCTGATTTTTTCTCCCTGAAACCAAATATATAGAGTTGGAGTTGAGGTCGGAGGAGCTCCAGGGGGCCCACGAGGTAGGGGGTGCGCCCTAGGGGGGCAGGCGCGCCCCCACCCTCGTGGACAGGTGGTGGGCCCCCTGGCCTTCATCTTTTGCAAGGATTTTTTATTATTTCCGAAAAGTTGTTACGTGAAGTTTCAGGTCATTCTGAGAACTTTTGTTTCTGCACATAAATAACACCATGGTAATTCTGCTGAAAACAGCGTCAGTCCGGGTTAGTTCCATTCAAATCATGCAAGTTAGAGTCCAAAACAAAGGCAAAAGTGTTTGGAAAAGTACATACGACGGAGACGTATCAATCCTCCAGGTGTCTTCCAGTTATTCGTTGTCGTTGCCATGTCATTTGCTTGCGTATTGCATCTTGCCATGTCATCATGTGCATTGCATCATCATGTTTGTCAAAACTTGCATCCATCCCGGTCTCCCAGCTTTCTTCGTTGTCCGTTTCGACTTCCGGCTCTCTCTCATGCACCCGTTGCACCTTTCAGTCCTTGTTTCGTGAGCGGAAGAAAACGTTCTCGAAATGGGCCGAGATTTGTTGAGTGGCCTTGGTATATCACCGGTAGACCGCCTGCCAAATTTCGTTCCATTTGGAGGTCGTTTGATGCCCCAACGGTTAACCATGTAACCATGAAACCCCTCTCTCTTTGCAGCCCAACACCCCTTCATAACAGCCCACTAGCCCATCTAAACCCCCTCCATGCTCTCCGTCGTTGGATCACGATCGTGTGGGCGAAAACCGCACCCCATTTGGACTCTCCTAGCTCCATCTACCTATTTAAACACCTTCCCCTCCATTTTTCACGGACGAAACCCTAGTCTCTACCACCTCCCCAGTACGCCGGACGTGTCCGCACCGCGCCGGACATGTCCGTCGGCCACGTCCCTCAAGGAAATATGCCCTAGAGGCAATAATAAAGTTGTTATTTATATTTCCTTATATCATGATAAATGTTTATTATTCATGCTAGAATTGTATTAACCGGAAACTTAGTACATGTGTGAATACATAGACAAACAAAGTGTCCCTAGTATGCCTCTACTTGACTAGCTCGTTAATCAAAGATGGTTATGTTTCCTAACCATAGACATGTGTTGTCATTTGATGAACGGGATCACATCTTTATAGAATGATGTGATGGACAAGACCCATCCGTTAGCTTAGCACTATGATCGTTTAGTTTATTGCTATTGCTTTCTTCATGACTTATACATGTTCCTATAACTATGAGATTATGCAACTCCCGAATACCAGAGGAACACTTAGTGTGCTATCAAACATCACAACGTAACTGGGTGATTATAAAGATGCTCTACATGTGTATCCAATGGTGTTTGTTGAGTTGGAATAGATTGAGATTAGGATTTGTCACTCCATGTATCGGAGTGGTATCTCTGGGCCCTCTCGGTAATGCACGCCACTATGAGCCTTGCAAGCAATGTGACTAATGATTTAGTCACAGAATGATGCATTACAGAACGAGTAAAGAGACTTGCCGGTAACGATATTGAACTAGGTATGATGATACTGACGATCGAATCTCGGGCAAGTAACATACCGATGACAAAGGGAACAACATATTTTATTATGCGGTTTGACCGATAAAGATCTTGGTAGAATAAGTAGGAACCAATATGAGCATCCAGGTTCCCCCATTGGTTATTGACCAAAGATGAGTCTCGGTCATGTCTACATAGTTCTCGAACCCGTAGGGTCCACACATTTAACATTCGATGACGATCGGTATTATGAGTTTATGTGTTTTTATGTACTGAAGGTAGTTCGGAGTCCCGGATGTGATCACGGACATGACGAGGAGTCTCAAAATGGTCGAGACATGAGGATTGATTTATTGGAAGGTTATGTTTGGACACCGGAATGGTTTCAGATGAGTTCGGGTATATACCGGAGTACCGGGGGGGGTTACCGGAACCCCCCCGGGGGCTTAATGGGCCTACATGGGCTTTAGTTGAAGAGAGAGGAGGCGTCCAAGAGGTGGGGGTGCGCCCCCCAAGCCCAATCCGAATTGGGAGGGGGGCCGGCCCCCCTTTCCTTCTTCTCATCTTCCCCTCCCTTCCCCCTCCTATTAGGACTAGGAAAGGGGGGAAACCTACTCCTAGTAGGAGTAGGAATCCCCCCTTGGGGCGCACCATGAGGGCCGGCCGCCCCCTCCTCCCCTCCTTTATATACGGGGGAGGGGGGCACCCCATAGACACACAAGTTGACAATTGTTTTAGCCGTGTGCGGTGCCCCCTCCACAGATATACATCTCGGTCATAACGTCGTAGTGCTTAGGCGAAGCCCTGTGCCGGTAACTTCATCATCACCGTCAACATGCCGTCGTGCTGACAAAACTCTCCCTCGGCCTCAACTGGATCAAGAGTACGAGGGACATCACTAAGCTGAACGTGTGCAGATCGCGGAGGTGTCGTGCGTTCGATACTTCATCGGTTGGATCGCGAAGACGTTCGACTACATCAACTGCGTTTCTTAACGCTTCCGCTTTTGGTCTACGAGGGTACGTAGACACACTCTCCGCTCTCGTTGCTATGCATCTCCTAGATAGATCTTGCATGATCATAGGATCTTTTTGAAATACTGTGTGTTCCCCAACAGTGGCATCAGAGCCAGGTCTATGCGTAGATGTTATATGCACGAGTAGAACACAAAGGAGTTGTGCACATGGGTTGCCGTCACTAGTTGTTTCTTGATTCGGCGGTATTGTTTAATGAAGCGGCCCGGATCGGCATTACATGACCGCGTTCATGAGACTGGTTCTATCGACGTGCTTTGCACACAGGTGGCTGGCGGGTGTCAGTTTCTCCAACTTTTGTTGAATTGGATTCAATGAACAGGGTTCTTTCTGAATATCAAAAAGCAATCACTATACTGCGTTGTGGTTTTTGATGCGTAGGTAAGAACGGTTCTTGCTAAGCCCGTAGCAGCCACGTAAAACTTGCAACAACAAAGTAGAGGACGTCTAACTTGTTTTTGCAGGGCATGTTGTGATGTGATATGGTCAAGACGTGATTATATAAATTTTTGTATGAGATGATCATGTTTTGTAACACAGTTATCGGCAACTGGCAGGAGCCATATGGTTGCCGCTTTATTGTATGAAATGCAATCGCCATGTAATTGCTTTACTTTATCACTAAGCGATAGCGATAGTCGTAGAAGCAATAGTTGGCGATACGACAACGATGCTACGATGGAGATCAAGGTGTCAAGCCGGTGACGATGGTGATCATGACGGTGCTTTGGAGATGGAGATCAAAGGCACAAGATGATGATGGCCATATCATATCATTATATTGATTGCATATGATGTTTATCCTTTATGCATCTTATTTTGCTTTGTACGGCGGTAGCATTATAAGATGATCTCTCACTAAATTTCAAGGTATAAGTGTTCTCCCTGAGTATGCACCGTTGCTACAGTTCGTCGTGCCGAGACAGCACGTGATGATCGGGTGTGATAAGCTCTACGTTCACATACAACGGGTGCAAGCCAGTTTTGCACAAGCAGAATACTCAGGTTAAACTTGATGAGCCTAGCATATGCAGATATGGCCTCGGAACACTGGAGACCGAAAGGTCGAAGGTGAATCATATAGTAGATATGATCAACATAGAGATGTTCACCATTGAAGGCTACTCCATCTCACGTGATGATCAGACATAGTTTAGTTGATATGGATCACGTGATCATTTAGATGACTCGAGGTATGTCTATCTAAGTGGGAGTTCTTAAGTAATATGATCAATTGAACTTTAATTTATCACGAACTTAGTCCTAGTAGTTTTTGCATATCTATGTTGTAGATCAATAGCTCGCGTATAGCTCCCCTGTTTTATTTTTGACATGTTCGTAGAGAAAACTATGTTGAAAGATGTTAGTAGCAATGATGCAGACTAGCTCCATGATCTGAGGAATATCCTCATTGCTGCATAGAAGAATTATGTCCTTGATGCACCGCTAGGTGACAGACCTATTGCAGGAGCAGAGGCAGACATTATGAAACATTTAGCAAGCTCGGTATGATGACTACTTGATAGTTTAGTGCGCCATGCTTTACGGCTTAGAACCAGGACTTCAAAACCATTTTGAATGCAATGGAGCATATAAGATGTTCCAAGAGTTTAAATTAGTATTTCAGACTCACGCCCGTGTCGAGAGGTATGAGACCTCTGACAGTACTTTGCCTACAAGATGGAGGAGAATAGCTCAACCAGTGAGCATGTGCTCAGATTTTCTGGGTACTACAATTGCTTGAATCAAGTGGGAGTTAATCTTATAGATAAGATAGTGATTGACACAGTTCTGTAGTCACTATCACCAAGTTACTGGAACTTACTGATGAACTATAATATGCAAGGGATGATGTAAAACGATTCCCGAGCTCTTCGCGATGCTGAAACCGGCGAAGGTAGAAATCAATAAAAGCATCAAGTGTTGATGGTTGACAAGACCACTAGTTTCAAGTAAAAGGGCAAGGGAAAGAAAGGGAACTTCAAGAAGAATGGCAAGCAAGTTGCCACTCCCATGAAGAAGCCCAAAGCTAGACCCAAGCCTGAAACTGAGTGCTTCTACTACAAAGGAAATGGTCACTAGAAGCGGAACTGCCCTAAATACTTGGCGGATAAGAAGGATGGCAAAGTGAACAAAAGTATATATGATATACATGTTATTGGATTGTACTTTACTAGTGTTCATAGTAGCACCTGGGTATTTGCTACTGGTTCAGTTACTATGATTAGTAACTTGAAACTGGAGTTACAAAATGAACAGAGACTAGTTGAGGGCGAGGTGACAATGTGTGTTGGAAGTAATTCCAAGGTTGATAAGATCACCATCGCACACTCCCTTTACCGTCGGGATTAGTGTTGAACCTAAAATAAATATTATTTGGTGTTTGCATTGAGCATAATATTACTGGATCATGTTTATTGCAATACGGTTATTCATTTAAGTCAAAGAATAATTGTTATTCTGTTTACATGAATAAAACCTTCTGTGGTCATACACCCAAGGTGAATGGTTTATTGAATCTTGATCAAAGTAATACACATATTCATAATATTGATGCCAAAAAGATGCAAAGTTGATAATGATAGTGCAACATAATAGTGGCACTGCCATTTAGGTCATATTGGTGTAAACTGCATGAAGAAACTCCATGCGGATGGACTTTTGGAATCACTTGATTATGAATCATTTGATGCTTGCGAACCATGCCTCATGGGCAAGATGACTAAGACTCTGTTCTCTGGTACAATGGAGCGAACCACTAACTTATTGGAAATAATACATACTGATGTATGTGATCTGATGAGTATTGAGGCTCGTGGCGGGTATAGTTATTTTCTGACCTTCACAGATGATTTAAGCCGATATGGGTATATCTACTTAATGAAACATAAGTCTGAAACATTTGAAAAGTTCAAAGAAATTCAGAGTGAAGTTAAGAATCATCGTAGCAAGAAAATAAAGTTTCTACGATCTGATCACGGAGGCAAATATTTGAGTTACAAGTTTGGCCTTCATTTAAAAACAATGTGGAATAAGTTTCACAACTCATGCCACCTGGAACACCACGGAGTAATGGTGTGTCCGAATGTCGTAACCGTACTTTATTAGATATGGTGCGATCTATGATGTCTCTTACCGATTTACCACTGTCATTTTGGGGTTATGCATTAGAGATAGCTGCATTCACGTTAAATAGGGCACTGTCTAAAAATCTGTTGAGATGACACCGTATGAACTGTGGTTTAGCAAGAAACGTAAGCTGTCGTTTCTTAAAGTTTGGGGTTACAATGCTTATGTGAAAAAGTTTCAGCCTGATAAGCTCAAACCCAAATCGGAGAAGTGCATCTTCATAGGATACCCAAAAGAAACTGTTGGGTACACCTTCTATCACATATCCAAAGGCAAGATCTTTGTTGCTAAGAATGGATCCTTTCTAGAGAAGGAGTTTCTCTTGAAAGAAGTGAGTGGGAGGAAAGTAGAACTTGATGAGGTAATTGTACCTTCTCCCTTATTGGAAAGTAGTCCATCACAGAAATCGGTTCCAGTGATTCCTACACCAATTAGTGAGGAAGCTAATGATGATGGTCATGAAACTTCTGATCAAGTTACTACCAAACCTCGTATGAAAACCAGAGTACGATCCGCACCAGAGAGATACGGTAATCCTATTCTGGAAGTCGTGTTACTAGACCATGATGAACCTACGAACTATGAGGAAGTGATGATTAGCCCAGATTCCAACAGATGGCTTGAGGCCATGAAATTTGAGATAGAATCCATGTATGAGAACAAAGTGTGGACTTTGGTGGACTTGCCCGATGATCGGCAAGCCATTGAGAATAAATGGATCTTCAAGGGGAAGACGGACGCTGATATTAGTGTTACTATCTACAAAGCTCAACTTGTCAAAAAGAGTTTTTGACAAGTTCAAGATGTTGACTACGATGAGATTTTCTCACTCGTATCGTTGATTAAAGTCTGTCGGAATCATGCTAGCAATTGCCACATTTTATGAAATATGACAAATGGATATCAAAACTGCATTCCTTAATGGATTTATTGAAGAAGAGTTGTATATGATACAACCAGAAGGTTTTGTCAATCCTAAAGGTGCTAACAAAATGTGCAAGCTCCAACGATCCATCTATGGACTGGTGCAAGCATCTCGGAGTTGGAATATACGCTTTGATAAATTGATCAAAGCATATAGTTTTATACAGACTTGTGGTGAAGCCTGTATTTAGAAGAAAGTGAGTGGGAGCACTACAACCTTTCTGATAAGTATATGTGAATGCCATATTATTGATCAGAAATGATGCAGAATTTTCTAGAAAGCATAAAGGAGTGTTTGAAAGGAGTTTTTCAAAGAAAGACCTCAGAGAAGCTGCTTACATATTGGCCATCAATATCTGTAGAGATAGATCATAACGCTTGATAATTTTTTCAATATGCACATACCTTGACAAGTTTTTGAAGTAGTTCAAAATGGAATAGTCAAAGAAGGAGTTCTTGCCTGTGTTGCAAGGTGTGAAGTTGAGTAAAGACTCAAAAGCTGACCACGGCAGAAAATAGAAAGAGAATGAAAAGTCATTCCCTATGCCTCAGTCGTAGCTTCTATAAAGTATACTATGCTATGTACCAGACCTATTGTATACCTTAGCATGATTTTGGCAAGGGAGTACAATAGTGATCTAGCAATAGATCACTGGACAACGGTCAAAATTATCCTTACAGGACTAAGGAAATATTTCTCGGTTATGGAGGTGATAAAAGAGTTTGTCGTAAAGAGTTACGTCGATGCAAGCTTTTGACACCGATCTAGACGACTCTAAGTCTCGATCTAGATACATATTGAAAGTGGGAACAATTATCTAGAGTAGCTCCGTGCAGAGTATTGTAGACACAGAAGTTTGCAAAATACATACGGATCTGAATGTTGCAGACCCGTAGACTAAACTTCTCTCACAAGCAAAACATGATCACTCTTTGGGTGTTAATCGCATAGCGATGTGAACTAGATTACTGACTCTAGTAAACCCTTTGTGTATTAGTCACATGAAGATGTGAACTAATCACATAAAGATGTGAACTATTGGTGTGGAATCACATGACGACGTGAACTAGATTATTGACTCTAGTGCAAGTGGGAGACTGAAGGAAATATGCCTTAGAGGCAATAATAAAGTTGTTACTTATATTTCCTTATATCATGATAAATGTTTATTATTCATGCTTGAATTGTATTAACTGGAGAATTAGTACATGTGTGAATACATAGACAAACAAAGTATCCCTAGTACCCCTCTACTTGACTAGCTTGTTAATCAAAGATGGTTATGTTTCCTGACCATAGACATGTGTTGTCATTTGATGAACGGGATCACATCATTAGAGAATGATGTGATGGACAAGACCCATCCGTTAGCTTAGCACTATGATTGTTTAGTTTATTGCTATTTATCGGTGTGGAACGACACCTATGGGATCACAAGAATCCCTACTACGGTTGTCGGGGCGCAGGGTTGCGAGGAGAGCAGGGCTAGTAGACAGCACAAGGATCGTTTACCCAGGTTCGGGCCACGAGGATGCGTAAAACCCTAGTCCTGCTCTGGTGGGTGTATTTTTGAGAGTTCTTGAGCTCTCGAACTAGCTGTGGTCAGCGTGTGGTTCGGAAGAGCCGAATCCCTCTCCTCGTCGCCTCGGGGCTCCTTTTATAGGAAAAAGGGGTTGCCACAGTGGCACATAGGAGGTGGAAAGGTCTACAGTGGAACGAGATTATCCCTCGTTTATAGGACAAGGTGCATTTAATGCATTGCTTAGGTGTCCTCTTGCTTTATCGGGGATGGGGGCGAGGCCCGTCCCGTCCGTCGCCGCTCCTTCTCGCTTCGACACGCGCCTCGGCCTGGGATGCGTGCGGTGCCATGTAGGCAGGCAGGCAGCTGAGTTGGCACGATGATGGAGCCTTCACGAAGACCTGCATGCCGCCACGTAGGCGCTTGATGAGTTGGCCTGGGAGCTGCTTGTTGCCACGCAGGTGCCCGCCCAGTTGGTTGGGCTGGCAGCTGCATGTGAACGGTGGTGGAAGCATGGTTGACGTGGGCTTGGCGGTGGCCTTGCCGGTGTCTTTGGCGAGGGCCTTGCCGGGTGGCTCGGCAAGGGTCTCGCCGTCATGTGTTGTCGTCCCCGACAAGGATCTTGCCGGGGGTCTGGTGGCTTTCCTTGGCAAGTATCTTGCCGAGAATCGTCGTCTTCTAATCTGATCTTGAATATGCCTTCACAAATATCTGCATGCCACCACAGGGGTGCCTTCCCGAGCCCTGGCCCACGCTAATGATGGCACTGGGGCCGTGGGCTCAATGGTGGCTCGCTCTGTTGGTGCGGGGCGAGCTGTCTCGGCAAGAGTCTTGCCGGGGCCGCTGAGGCCACCCAGCAAGGGTCTTGCCGGGGGAACTTGCTTCGTCCCTCTGCTCTTTGTGGTCTTGGCCTTGGCGTTGCTTTGATTGTCTTGGGCTTCGATCTTACCTTGGCTCACCTCCCTCATTCTGCTTGGTGTGGCCATGGGCGCGGCTCTGACTGCCCGTGCACAGGAAAAGGGGTACACAGATGCGCCCCTATTTTAGTACACCGACAGGAGTCCCCGGGCCTGGGCCACACATAAGCGCAACACGTTGTTGGGCCAGGCCCAAAATGGTGCGTGTGCAAGTGGGGCGGTTTTTACTATGGTAAGATTCTTCGCGCGCTCCGCCTCCCACGACCCACGCGCGTGGCGCGGCATGGAGGGGTGTGCGTGACGTGGGCGGCATGCATGGGACGGTTTCCACACGCATGCGTCATCTCGCAGTAAATGGGCAGCGCGCACCGCGGCTTCCCCATAAAAAGGGATAACCGCGGGCGCACCGTTCCTTTTACCCTCTGCGCAACCCCAATCTCGGAAACCTCCGTCTGCCTTCCTCTTCGTCCTTAAGCTTTGTCCCCGCTTGCCGTCATTGCGCTTCCGCCGCCCTCTTTCCTGCCCTCCTCGCCCAATCGCCATGGCGCCAAAATCCACCAAGGGCAAGGGAGTGGCCAAGGACGCCGGAGCCGCGGAGCCGCCGGAGAGTGCGCTGGCGGTGCAGCGGATGCAGTCCGCCTTCTTCCCCTCGACAGTCGACGTGTTCGAGCTTCGGGACTCCTTCAGGACCCTGTGGGGAGTGAAGACAGGGGGAGAGAATTCGGGGCATCCGGCTACGCGCGTCATCCCCGCCAACTGCGCTGAGGCTGCCCCAAACCGGTACCCCTTCTTTGTTGATTATTTTTCTTGCGGGCTCTGTCCTCCCTTATCCGATTTCTTTAGCGACATCATGCACACCTTCGGCTTCCACCTCCTGGATTTTACTTTGAATGCGGTGGCGTGCATGGCCCTTTTCGTGCACCTCTGCGAAGGCTTTGCCGGGGTGCACCCCAACACGGCACTCTTCCGCCATTACTTCTTCCCTCGGATCCAAATGAGAGGTGCCATCTCGGGGTGCATCGCCTGGATCCCCAAATCCAAGGGAGCGTACCTGGACGGCGCCATGAAGGAGAGGTGGGAAGAATGGCGGGGCCGGTGGTACTAGATCGAAGAGAAGGACCCGCCGGAGTTCTGCAGAGTTCGCCGGGCGCCGCCGGTTCACGGAAGCGATTGGAGAAACGTCGACGCCGACGACGGAAAGCTTACGGTCGCCATCACCAGGATTCTTTGGCTTACCCAGGCCGGGCTCACCTTTGAGATGATCGGGGCGGACTTCATCCGTCACCAGATCGCTCCTCTGCATAACAAGGGGAGGCCAGCCTGGCTCTTCACGAACCCCACCGACATCATGCGGCTCCGCCCTGGCCTCGACCACAACTTCATAGTGATGGCACATGCCCATTTCTACCAGCGGATCTTCCAGCTCGACGTGGGCCGTGACGGCGAGGTCGAGCAAACCGGCAAGGTTGCGAGGGCCGCTGCGAAGGCCGGCAAGGTTCTCAAGGGGCCTCTGTTCAAGCTGCTGACAGGGGTGGTCCCGTTGTGCAACAACTCGCGTCAGTCCGAGATCATCGCCATGATGCCGGACTGCAACGTGCACAGCCCCGTCCCGAGCTGGAAGGAGCCGGAGGATGCTGAAGTGCAGCAGTTCTTCGACACCCTGCATGAGGTGTATGTCAACGCTGACGCCGAGCGGCTGCTTGTCCAGGACACCTCCCAGGCGGAGCTGAACTACATCGCCACAAGGGCGAGGGAGGCGCAACTCGCCAGGGAGGCCGGCAACACCGGCGGAGTGGAAGACAAGGCCACGACGGCCGCGGAGGAGGAGGAGCTCGCCGGGTGGGCGGTGGCCGCCGGGGGAGCCAGCAACGCCGACACCGAGGCTCCTTTGGTTGAAGATGTGACCGGCGGGTCGTCGTCGGAGGAGGCCGAGACCGCAGAGCCGACGCCACCTACGAGGAGGGGGCGAGTCCTGCGGTGGGCCAGTTCCGGCGAGTCGGTCCAGCTCGGCAGGGCTGCGCGGTCATAGCTGACCTTGGAGGAGCCCGGACGCCATACGAGGGCCGCGGCGACAAAGAAGCCAACGAAGGCCGTAGTGAGGAAGAAGACAGCCGCCCCTTCTTCGTCCGCGTGTGCCCAGACACCACCTCCTTCTCCTCCTCCGGCGAGTGTTGATATGGAGGTTACTTTTGATTATGGATCCCTCAGCTCGAGGAGGAAGAGGAAGACAATAGAGGAGGAGGCGGACGACGAGTAAGTATCTGGTTCCTTTTCGTTATCTCTGCCTCCTCAATCTGCGTTGCTTGTCTTGACTTGTTTTCATCTTTGCAGCGACGGGGAGACGCTGGCCTAGAGAGCGAATGATGTCATTAAGAGTACGAAGAGAACGCTCGGCCTTCCAATTTTGAGGGGAGGTGTAAGGACAGGATAAGCGCAAGGAATTCCATATTGTAGAAAGAAATTTCGATTTTTAAAGTTTTCAAATTCACGACCATTATCACATTGGATGAATCTTATAGGAAGGAAAAAGTGGACCGAGACATAGTGCTTAAAGTTAAGGAATATATTATGAACGTCGGATTTGTTGCGTAAAGGAAAAGTCCAAACATAATGAGTAAAATCATCAAGAATCACGAGATAATACTTAAAACCAGATACACTTTCTATGGGTGATGTCTAGAGATCACAATGAAGTAATTCAAAAGGAAAAATACTAGAGGATTGAGAGGAACTAAATGGAAGGCGAACATGTTTGCCCAATTGACATGACTGACACATAGAAGAATTATGAGAGTCTCTATTACAAGGTATTGAAACTTCACTAAGAAGTGTGCATAACACATTTTTATTGGGATGGCCGAGACGTTGGTGCCACAGATCAACAGAGGCCACCATAGATGTTGGAGGAGCGGCGACTGGAGCACCATGGAGAGAATATAAATCACCGGAGCTATTAAATCGAGCAATCTCGGCTTTGGTCGGGTAGTCCTTCACAGACAAACCAAAGGGGTCAAACTCAACAGAAACATGATTATCAGTGGTGATTTGGCGAACATAAATCAGATTTTTAATAAGAGCAGGAGCTACAAGAACATCACGAAGAAGCAAAGGCTTAATTGGGGATTGGAGCCTGGCCGACACAATAAATAGGAATAGAAGATCCATCGCCGAGAGTAATAGAGGGAAAAGACAAAGGTGTGCAAGAAGAAAGCAAATTACTCGATGCAGACATATGATGAGAAGCACCAGAATCAAAAATCCAATCTGTACCTGAGTTCTCTTGTGCCGCAAAGTTGTTCATGGCTTGTAGAAAAGCAGCTTAGTCCCAGTTCAGAGTCGAAGTAGAGGCTAGTGTAGTCATGGGAGCTTGCGGGTGTGGTGGCGTCGACAGTAGGGCCGACATCAGCGTAAAGAGAGAGAAACCATCATTGTACTGCTGCATGTAGGGGGGCGATGGAGCGCCATAGAATGCATAAGGACTGGTGTTGTAGATTGGTGGCACGTAGGAGGGAGCAGCGTGGTACGCGGCCGTCGGCTGTCGAGGCGTGAGGACGGGCATGCTGGTGTGAGGACGAGCACCGGGCTGCCAGCCACCGATATAGGCAGGCGGGGCACCATATGGCGTAGGGGCGGACTAAGGCATAGGCCACGCCTGGACTAGCCCTGTCCATGAATCAGGAGATGGGCGCCATCCGGGCGGCGGTGATGGTGTAGTTGATGAAGCCGGGGGCGGTGGTGGTGCAGTTGGTGGAGCCGGGGGCGGAGCAGGAGCGGGCGCCGTGCAGAACTGCGGCGGCCTAGGTTTTTTACCCTGGTAGTTGGGACTTGGACGCCAGCTGGATGGTTGAGGAGGTGTTGTTGGTGGAGGTGGTGGTGGCGGCGTCGACGCAGGCGGGCAAGGAGAAGCAGGCGGGCAAGGAGTCCTTCGTAGTTAGGGCACGATCGGCCCATTGGATCATCAAGCAAACCTCGACGAAGGAGGGACGCGGACACATCATAGGGATGAAGGAGGCCTGCTTCTTGAACCGCTCACTGAGGCCGACGAGGAGGACGTTGATGAGCTGGCGATCGTCGATCGGATTACCAAGTTCACGGAGTTCATCCGCGATCGCCTTGAGGCGTTGGCAGTAGACACCGACTGTTGAATCACCTTGCACCATATTCCGAAGCTCGGTGTGGAGATTGTTGGCGCGATCTTCTGCGTTGTCCTAGAAGAGCTAACGAAGGGCCGCCCATAGATCGACGGCCGACGCACCGTCACAGTGGACAAGATTGAAGATCTCTGTGGAGACTCACATGTAGATCCATTGAATAATGTCAAGATCATCCTTGACCCATTGCGGATCATGAAGTTGAGGAAGAGAGTCGTCGGCAACGTGAGAGCGGAGATTGCATCGCCCAAGGTGGACGTCGAAGAGGTGACGCCAATGGTAGTAGTTGTGAGCAGCAAGGTCTAGGGTTACGAGGATGTAGGGGCTAATATCAGAGATGGTGTCGGTGAAGGAGATTTTTTTGAGGGGTAAGGCCTAAGCTTTATTGATCGAAAACCACAGAAGGTGGGATGATGTTTGCATCATGTGGCTGGCCAAACCACACATGACGCCTAGGAGCTAGATTTAGAGCAAATCTGGCTAATCTATGAACTTCTACATTGCTACTACGACTCTCAAAAACAAAAGTACATAAGAACGAGGTAGATCTTGCTTTAATCTCCTTGATGATCGTACCATTCTTCCCTTGACTCCCTTGATTTATGTCATAGACCACTTGCTTGGCGTCGGATGCTACGACGAACTGATTGAGGAGCAAATCTTCTGCGATACATAGGGCTTCCCTGCATGCGATTGACTCCATGTTAACTGGGTCGTCCACGCCTTGTATAACCAACGCTAAACTTCCCAAATAATTGCCATCGTGGTCTCTGCACACCATAGCTGCCGCCCCCTACTACCCGTTCTGACAGCAGCATCAACATGGATTTTCGCGTGTCCAGCAGGAGGTGCATGCGGACGCGTAGCTCGAGGCCGAGCCACCACAGAGGTTGGTTCAGAAGCTGGTTTTGTTTCATTGATCACTTCTAGCTCCTTGATGTATCTTGTGGCAAATGAGTGAACCGAGTGTGGACTCTGAAATATGCCTTCATGTATAGCCTTTCTTCTCGCCGACCAAACTGCCCACAGAGTTACTGCTAGCTTCACAAAGGCCGCATGTGATAAGCACTCCATCTGAGCAAGTAGCCATCGTTTTGCATTTGCTTCCTCACTAGTCACTAGGGACTGTCCGATTTCTTCCTCTACCAGGACCCATGTGCATCTTGAGGTGGTGCACTCTAGGAGTGAGTGGCGCCATGAGTCTTGTGATCCGCATAATCCACATGCTGATGATGTTGACATGTGACGGTGCGCCCGAACATCTTCAGTCGGGAGAGATAGCTTGGATAACCGCCACAGGAACATCCGGATTTTTGCTGGGACCTGTACCTTCCACAAAGACCTCCATGACTTCTCCTCTTGGGACCTAGCCGAAGGGCCAGCTGAATTCTCAAGCCACGCCTCCCTTCACTTTCTAGTCGCCACAAGCATATTATACGCGGATCTCACCGTGAACTGGCCATTTTTCTCGAAGTGCCAGCACCAAAAGTCCGAGGTGTTTCTGGTGCATAGTGGGATACTAACAACGATTTTTGCATCAAAAGGCAAAAAAACTTCCCTCACCCGTTGCATGTTCCAGGTTGCTGTGGTTGGATCGATCAATTCTGAGACAAACATAGGTGGTGTAGGCGTCAAACACCCATATGGACGTAGCATCTCATCCCTAGGCAGCCAGTTTTCAGTCCAAATCCTCGTTGTCTCTCCATTACCAATCCTTTTTATTAATCCTTGCTTGAGCGTGTCCCTGCCCTCTATGATTGCTCTCCAGATTTGACTTGGATGAGCACCCAAGGTGGCCTCCAGAATTGAGGTGTTTGGAAAGTAAACACTCTTTAAGATGCGGGCACTAAGGGATTCCGGATCTTGCAATACCCGCCACGCTTGTCTGGCCAACAAGGCCAGGTTAAAAAGCTCAATGTCCTTGAATCCTAATCCTCCCATAGCTTTTGGCTGTGTCATCTCCTTCCATGACACCCAATGTGGTTTGCGCTGGCCGTTCTTGCTCCCCCACCAAAATTTCCTTATGAGCATATTGAGGTGTTCACACAAACCTCTAGGCAATTTAAAGCATGCCATGGAATAGACTGGTATAGCTTGCGCCACCGCCTTGACCAATACTTCTTTTCCTGCTGTAGACAAAGTGCTCTCAATCCATCCTTGGATCTTGCTCCACAGCCTATCCTTCAAATATTTGAAAGCCCCGTTTCTCGAGGATCCAATGTCAGACGGCATGCCCAAGTACTTTTCATTCAGTGTTTCATTAGGAACGTTTAACACTCCTTTTATATCATGTCTTGTAGTATCTGGAACCCCCTTACTGAAAAAGATTGAGGACTTGCCAAAATTTATGCGCTGGCCGGACGCTTGACAATAAGTCTCCAGTACCTGGTTCACCTCATTTGCGCCCACACTATTTGCCTTGAAAAACAGCAGGCTGTCATTTGCGAATAACAAATGGCTCACTGGTGGCGCCGTGGGTGCCACTTGTAATCCACTTAAGTTTGATGACTCACTCGGTGAAGGAGATGGAAGGGGGGTTGGTGGAGGTAGAGCTAGAGTAGAGGTAGAGGTGGAGGAGGCCGTGGCCGCGGCGACCTTGGCGACGACGATGACGGCGCGCCGCTTGAAGTAGCCGGGCGGCGGCAGCGGTGGCGGGGCTGACAGGTTAGCCATACCCTAGGATCGAAAGTCTGATACCATGTAAAATTGTATTGAATAATTATTGATGCAATATTGTGCCAGTACAAGAAGTATACATAAGAGCTAAGCCGCACCTGACCTAGCCTTATTACAAACCGAGTAGGAGTCATAATCCTAATACAAGTTGTATTCTAACACCTATTTTCAAACTTGCAAAGCTTTTCCAAATTAATGAAGTTGTTTTTTGAAAGGCATGATTTTTTTTCTCATATTTCACAAACTATTTTTAAACTCACAATGCTTTTCCAATTCCATGATTTTTTTAGAATTATCTTCTTTTAAATTTCTTGAACATTTCTCAAATTCATATTCTTTAAAAAAATATGTAAACTTTATTTGATTTCGTAATTTGTTTCAGAAGTTTCATAAAAACTAGACACTTTTTTTTCTAGGACAGCAACCAATAGCAGAAAATTTCTCGCAAAAAAACCAAGCCTGCCAGAGGGAGCGAGTTTTTTCTCTCTTTTTTTTAGAAACCACCAGAGCGAGCGATCGGGAAATATTGGGCCAGCCCACGTGATGGGGCGCGTGCATGCTGGCTCTCCCCTTGGCGCTTCAAGCGCTGGGGAGGACGTCAAATAATATTTGGCGCTTAGTGCGCTAAATTTAGTTCTTTTCGTTTTTTAGGGGTACTAGCAAATATGTCTGTGTGTTGCAATAAAAAAAACTATTAGATTAAGCATGTGTGGTAGATATATAAAAAGTCTGAACCAAATGTTAGGATGAGATAAGGACTTTTAAAATGTCGTTTCACAAACTATGTCTGAATGATGTCATGACGAGATAAAGGACCTTTAAAAAGTCATTTCAAAAAAAATGTGATGGTCTCATCACGACTTGATTTTCTAAGGCGCCACAATGGGAAAAAAAATCACTAAGCAAACTGCATTGATGGACCCTGCCTGAGCTAGACTGATGAATGATGTGTCTTGCCTTGATCTAGCGTAGCGGTGTTTATCATAATCAGTACTATGATACCAGAATAAACATAGCTATGTATGAAGCCAAAATAGAAATTAAGTTATTTTTATATAGCTTAAAAAACTAACCCATAGAAAGTTGTGTCAATTTTTGGGGGCTCGGTGTTGTACAAGACACATAAACCTTTATTTACCCGATGCGAAGGACTAAATAAAATCATAAAACTACCTCTACATATCCTCTAATAAAACATGTACATATTCTAAGACAAGGTTCGTTATGTTCATTGTTTACTGATCTGTTTTAATTTTTATGAACATATTCTAAAATTGCATGGACATTTTTCTAAAATTCCCGAATATGTTTTGAATATTGGATCTTTTTTTAGAAACCATGAACATTTTTCATTTCATGAATATTATCTGAAATCATGATTTTTTTTATAATATGCGAACAATTTTTTGAAATCATGATCATTTTATGATTTTCCAAATGTTTTTTGAATTTACAAACAGTTTATGATTTCTCAAAAAAAAACTCACAACTTTTTCAAATTTGGTTCTTTTAGAAATCACAAAATAATTTAAAGAAGGATAAACTAAAAATGAAATGAGAAAGTAAAAAAGCAAAATAGAAAACAGGGGGCACTACGACCTGCAAATGGGCCGGACCATTACCGCGTGTGGGAGGAGGAGGCGCACTTGCGAATACCAGAATAAACGTAGCTGTGTATGATGGCAAAATAGGAATTTAGTTATTTTTATATAGCTTACAAGAACTAACCCCTATGAAGTTGTGTCAATTTTTTGGGGCTCACCTTTGTGCAAGAGACGGAAACCTTTTTTTACCCGACGTGAGGGACTAAATAAAATCATAAAATGACCTCTATAGATCCCCTAATAAAACCTATACGTAAGCGACAGTTCATTATGTTCATTATTTACGGATTTGTTTTATTTTTTGTGAACGTACAAAATTTATTGACATTTTTTAAATCCCAAATATGTTTTGAATACCGAATTTATTTAGAAAGCATGAACATTTTTATTTCATGAACACTTATTTGAAATCATGATTTTTTTATAATATGCAATTTTTTTGAAATCGTGATCATTTTATGATTTTTTTGAATTCACAAACAGTTTATGAGTTCTCATTCTTTTTAAACTCACAACTTTTTTAAATTTGGTTTTTTCAGAAATCACGAACTAACTTAAAGAAGGAAAAACTAAAACAAAAATGAGAAAATAAAAAGTAAAAAAGAAATACAAAACAGGAGGCGTAATGACCTGCAAATGGGCTGGCCCATTATCGCGTGCGGGAGGAGGAGGCGTGCTTGCGAGAGAAGAAAAAGGAGAGAAAGGCCTGTTACCGCATGTGGGAGCAGGAGGCGCGCTTGCGAAACAGTAAAAAAGGAGAGAAAAGAGGAAGAACCAGGGATCAAACCTTGGTCTCCTCTGAGGAGGGCAGAGGTTGTAGCCATTGTGTTGCTCAGGTGCTCATGTTATGTGAGTGTAGCAATATATAAGAACTACAAAATCATTTTTCTCAACAAAAAAAGAACTACGGAATCCAGGTGTGATTTTGAAATAAAAACGAATCGTTTTTCTCCACTTATGGGTGGCATATTGATGCGGCTTGAAATTGCGTCGGCATTTTCTTAAAAAGGAAGTGATGATGCAGTACAACTATGATAGATATTTTCCTCAGTTGTGAAATGAAGGTATCAATCCAGTAGGAGAACCAAACAACACTATGTAAACGGTACCTACACACAAAGAACAAATACTTGCAACCCGACGTGTAAGAGGGATTGTCAGTCCCTCCACGGTGAAAAGGTAAATTAGTTTGTATTATATTGGATAAATAGATCTTGATAAAACACGAAATAAAATAAGTAAATAAAAAGTGCAGCAAGGTATTTTTGGGTTTTTGGAAATATAGATCTGAAAATATGGCAAAAGATAGATCGAAAAGCAAATATGATAAAAGATAGACCCAGGGACCGTAGATTTCACTAGTGGATTCTCTCGAGAAAATAGCACACGGTGGGTAAACAAATTACTGCCGGGCAATTAATAGAAGAACAAATAATTATGACGATATCCAAGGCAATGATCATGACTATAGGCATCACGTCCAAGATTAGTAGACCAACTGTGATGCCCCCGATTTGACCGTACACTAATCATACACGCAAATGTGTACGATCAAGATCAGGGAGTCACGGAAAGATATCACAACACAACTCTAAAGACAAATAAAATAATACAAGCTTCATATTACAAGCCAGTGGCCTCGAGGGCTCGAATACAAACTCGATACACAAGCGTCAGCGGAAGCAACAATATCTGAGTACAAACATAAGTTAAACAAGACTGCCTTAAGAAGGCAAGCACAACAACGATTGAAGAGGCAAGGCCTCTTGCCCAGGACCTCCTAACTACTCCTAGTCTTCGGCAACCTCCATGTAGTAGTATCCGTCGGTGGTGGCATCTGGCTTCAGGGATCCACCATCTGGTTGCAACAACCGGAAAGAATGAAGAAGGGGGAAAAAGAGGTAGCAAAGCAACCATGAGTACTCATCCAAAGTACTCGCAAGTATCAGATCTATACTAAGTATGCATTGGTATCAAAGGAAGGTATGTATCTGTGGACTGAACTGCAGAATGCCAGAATAGAGGGGAAGGCCTAGCCTATCGAAGACTAGCATCTTCAAGTAGCTCCAAGCTCTTGCAACATTTAGAAGAGTATAGAATAGCAGTTTATATTTAACAAGCATGTTGTGATATTAATGCCCAAAGATCCTTCCTCGACTCCCTACTAGAAAGCAACCCCGGAGCCAACATATCCATCACATGTCTCAAGTAACTAGTTCTAGTTGTAATAGATCAGGATACAAGTCCGAACATTCATTACCGTGGACACGGTATTTGAATAGATAACTTCCCTGCAGGGGTGCACCACGTTACCCAACACGCTTGATTACTCTGGCCAGACACACCTTTCTGGGTCAATGCCCGACCTCGGAAGATCAGCACGTCGCAACCCTACCTAGGCTCCATAGAGATGTCCCCACCGGTCTACATCCTAAGCACTCCGGGGTCTTGGGCCCATCGTCTGTTGCACTCTAGGTCATTGCGTGTAGGGCGGGTCCAGGCTCCACCACTATAGGATGGTGCCGGCCCAGCCATGCCGCAATGCTGAACTGGACATCTGACAAAGCTTCTGCTGATACTATGACGTCGAGGCCCATAAATATTCCCACATGGTGGTTAGTGCGTAAAGGCCACAGGCCAACTCAGAACAAATACCCAAAACATTAGTGTATTAGGAGCTCGAGGAGACGAGGAGAGACTCACGATTGATGTGACCCCGTCGCCCTGTCTCGTGGACTCATATCAAGGTCCCAGAATGCCCGCCCGTGCCATGTAATCATCTCGCGGGTGCTCTCCGGGCCCACCCGACTTTCACATCAACTCGCAGGTACCCCTCAGGGCCGACCCGACTTTAACAAAGGTCTCAAGTAAAGTCCAGGTAACCGTGTGTCCAAAACATCAAGAGGGAAAACCCGAGGAATCACCCTCGAGGGATTCCACTCGATGTAATTGTCAAACCGAACTTAGGAGGAATCACCCTCGAGGTTCAAACTTGAGGTGTTGCACGACAGAGTCGTATCAGGAGTGGTGAAGGAGGAATCACCCTTGATGACCACGACCGAATATCTAGACTACAGAGTTATCACCAGGAGCGCGTTACGAGGTACCACCCTCGGCACCTGATAGTAGCTCTGCAGAGTCGAGCAACAAAGGGGGGGTGTGATGTGATGTGAGGTGTCGGGCTCTGGTCATCCATCACGTTAATCGAGTCGTCGATGAAGAAGCAGGGGCAACAAGGACAAGGTGAGGGGTCACTGGTGGATCACTATCCAACCTATGCTAAGCAGTTTAGGATAAGCATGTAAGGTACAATGAGCGGTTACAAAAGCAGGCTATGCATCAGAATAGGAGCAAACAATAAAAGTAGCAAAATCTAATGCAAGCATGAGAGAGAATGGAATGGGCGATATCAGAATGACGAAGGGGGGTTTGCTTGCCTGGAAGCTCTGCTGAAAGGGAAGTAGGGTCGTCGGTGACGTAGTCGATCACCGGGGCATCATCAGCGGTCTCAGGGTCTACCGGAGAGAAGAGCGTGAAGAAGCGGTAAATACAGAGGAAACAGATGCATGACATGACAATACGCAGAGCTAGGGGTGTTCTAACATAGTGCTACACGATATCAGCGAAGGGGGAAAACATCCGGGAATGTTTCCCCGGTGTTAGGCATTTTTGGACAGATGAATTGGAGGGGGACGGTTGCATATTCGCTATGCTAGGGACGTGTGGCAGATGAACGAACTGCATATTCGGATTCGTTTCGTCTTTCTAAGCAACTTTCACATAGAAAACTTTTTCATCGGAGTTACGAATTATTTTCTACGAATTTCCAAAGTTTTAGCAATATTCTGAAATTATTATTAATTCAAAAACAAATGCTAAAACGCTAGGTGTACCCAGCTCTATAGACACAACAATGTACACAGAGGATGACATGTGGGTCCAGGGGGTCCCAGTTGACCAATCAAAGTTTGACTGGTCAACAGAGGGTGGTGAGGGGGGGGGGGGGGGGGGGGGGGGGGGGGGGGGGGGGGGGTGTGGAGCGGCGCGGGCGGAGGGAGGCAGTGGCCAGTGCGGGGTGAGCAGGGGAAGGCGCTAGGCGAGGGCGGCGCGAAAGCGACGGCGATGTGCAGCAGCAGGCTGAGGCAGGGGCTGGGACTCGCAGGGTGCATCAGGGCGGCCGGGGAAAGGAGCCAGCAGGCATGGCAAGGGCGCGGCCGGCGAGCAGGGGAAGCATGGCGCTCGGGCAGCTGCAGCGGCAGCAGAAGATGACGGAGTTGGGCGCTATAGCGGCGCACCTTGTAGAGTGCAGTGGTAGTCAAGCAGGCGGGGGCGAGTGGAGGCGCAGCAGTAACAGTTCATGGAGGCAGCAGCGGCCAGCAGCCACCGCAGCGAGCAGTAGCACAAGCAGCGCCGACGTTCAGCAGCAGCAACACGCAAATGACGAGGCAAAGGCTAGCGAGGTCCTACGCACGTGGGTGAGCTAAACGGGTACTGGCATGGGACCATTTGGTTGCCGAAAGCTCGACGACGACGAGCTCCCGCGATGATGGGCTCGGGCACGTACGGGACGTCGACTACGGGCATATTGGAGCGAGGAGAATACATCGGAGAGAACCAGTGGCTCACCGGGAGCCTGCAGGTGAGCTTTGTGGGCTCGGGGGAGGCTCGAGGTGGCCGGAACAACGATAGAAGTTGCGTCGACTCGAGTTTGAAGACGACCTCGCCCCGCTTGAAGGAGAGGTTCCTGGCTCGATCCCGATGGCACAGGTGATGTAGGGGAGCGAGACGGAGCTGGTGGGCACGGCGAAGAGCGCGAGGGGTGGCTGCTGGGCACGGGATCAAAGAGGGCGTGACGACGACCACATCGGCCTCCACTCCAGATCAATGGAGAGGGAGAGGTGGAGAAGGGGGAGAAGAGGGGCAAGTGGGCGAGTGGGTGGAGCAGGGGGAGGAGCCCGAGGGGGCGGCCTTATCCCCTCGGGGCGTCGCCGGCGAAGTGATCCGGCGGGGTCTTGCCCCTGTAGCGACGGGACCGTAGGCACAGTGAGGGGAGGGGATCGACCGCGGGTATGGGGTTTGGGCTGGGCCGGCTCTAGTAGGACAGGGAACAAGGGGGCTCTCTCCTTTACCTTTTATTTTCCCTTTTTTAGCTTTCTGTTTTTGTTTTTAGGTTTATTTATTCTTAGTTTTATAAAATACAGGAACAATTCCTAAATTAGTATCACTAAATATATTACTGCCACAAAAAGTTTGGTGCAATGATAAAATACTTTGAATAATTTTATTATTTAAAAGGCATTTAATTAATTGCTGAAGCTACTGTTTTATTTATTTTATTGCACTTAAACAATTTAGAATAAGATGATTTCTTCACCAATATTATCAATGGATTATTTGCCACACTTTGAACATTTTAGTTTGCACATTTGAGAAATTTGAATTTTGGAATTTAATTTGAATTTGAATTATGATTTGAATAAAGTGAGGATCAGCAACAATAATGTGATGACCTGGCATCATTAGCAGGGGATTGCTATAGCTTGATTATTCGGGCGTCACAATTCTCCTCCACTACAAGAAATCTTGTCCCGAGATTTAGGAGGTAGAAGGAAACAAAGTGGGGTATTCATCACGAAGACAATCCTCGCGTTCCCAAGTGGCTTCATCTTCAAAAGGATTTGACCACTAAACTTTTTAGAAATTTGATAGCCCTATGACGGGTATGACGTCCAGCTTGATTGAGAACGCGGATCAGATGCTCTCTGTAAGTGAGTTCATCTTGCAGGGATTGAGCCTTATAAGCCATATGGTTGTTGCAATAAGACTTGTGACTCAGGGCATCGGCCATGATTAGCCTTGCCAGAGGTATAAGAAATACCTTAGTCATAGTCTGTGATTGTTTCCATGCTTCGCTGCTAACGGAGATCCAGATCTAGCTGAGTAAACAGATACTTCAGAATTTGATGATCGGCGAAGATCTCGCAACGAGTACCAGGAATATAATGTCGCCACAACTTCAGTGCAAAGTTAACTATAGCAAGTTCAAGGTAATGGACTGGGTAGTTCTTCTGGAAAGGCTTCTTGGAATTCACAAATGAATGGAGTGTTTTTCAACTCTCACAAGAGGAGAAGCGTTTTAACGCATTCAAGGAATAAATCCGTGCTTCGACATTTCGAAGAAGATGAGCATGGTAGTTTACTATCTCACTTGAAGGATGTAGATGGATAGTTTTAGTGGCGCAAATGATAGAAGTGGTATGTGTTTTCAACCATTCCATGCCCAGAATGAAGTCAATATTGGAAGACTTCAAAACAATGGGGGAAACATGGAATTCCAACACTTCAATTTCAATGGGGATGTTGTGACTAACCATGGTGGTTCGACATTGGCCCGCGGAATATAGCTTGGAATTCTGGCTAAGCGATGGCGGCTCCAACAGGCAAGGAACACTTGTGTTTGTCCCACCATTGAGCAGCGGGACCTTTAGGTAGTAAGCCGCGAAGGTGACATAGTTGGCAGTGACTACATGAGAAGACTCCCACCTGAAAGTGATGTCACAGAGCCAGTCATCAGCATCAAGTGGCTGAGTTGAGCTGCGGTAGATGACAGGACTGAGACATGCAAAGTATTTTAGAGTCACTGGGCTGCTTGCTGATTCATATTGGGCGCGGAAACTGAGCCATGACTCCTACCATTAACTGGCGATTCGGCATCAAACTGATGTATCATTTCGGCCATGTATTCCGGCGGTCATGACTAGCAGTTCTGACCATCCTGTTTAATGAACACAGGGGTAGTTTAGAAAGGGGTGGAGCAAGTGTATGGAGTCATTCATGATGTAATCAGAGCAATGAGCAAAGGCGCAATATACAAAGCAATAGTCATTGAAGACATATAGATACATATACAGAGCCAATTACAAGCTGTTAGTAGGAGTTCGGACAAGAGAAACATCCTAGACATACTAGGAGGCATGCATGCACGCAATGGATGGATACAATAGCTAGACATAGCAAAGGCTACATCAGCGTCGAAGATAACCACTGAGGCGAGGGATTTGCAAGTGACGGTGCAGGGTGCCCTCGATATGAGGATCCTGCGGTCAGTGAACATTGTGAAGCAGATCTTGGCCCTCAATTCGAAAGGGGTAACACAAATATCCGGGTGGATGTGATCACGAGATCCTAATGTTAGAGTTAGCAAAATCATTTAACCGAATAGAAGAGATATCAGAATGCTAGAGTAAAGGTCGAGGAGTAAAAGATCCTAATACCACCCCATTGGCGATGTGGGCCCGTAAGCCACATAGCCATGTTAGTAAATCAGTTATTCAAAGACTAGACTCAACTTCGGCCAAGGAGTTGGAAAGGGGGTTCCTATAGGCAGTAGGCTCTGATACCGACTTGTGACACCCCCGATTCGACCATACACTAATCATACACGCAAATGTGTACGATCAAGATCAGGGACTCATGGGAAGATATCACAACAGAAGTCTAAGCACAAATAAAATATTACAAGCTTCATATTACAAGACAAGGGCCTCGAGGGGTCGAATACAAGCTCGATACACAAGCTTCAGTGGAAGCAACAATATCTGAGTAGATACATAAGTTAAACAAGACTACCTTAAGAAGCCAAGCACAACACACCAACGATCGAAGAGGCAAGGCCTCCTGCCTGGGACCTCCTAACTACTCCTGGTCTTCGGTGGCCTCCATGTAGTGGTATCCGTCGGCGGTGGCATCTGGCTCCAGGGATGCACCATCTGGTTGCAACAACCGGAAAGAAGGAAGAAGGGGGAAAAGGGGGTAGCAAAGCAACCGTGAGTACTCATCCAAAGTACTCGCAAGCATCAGATCTATACTAAGTATACATTGGAATCAAAGGAAGGTATGCATCTATGGACTGAATTGCAGAATGCCAGAATAGAGGGGAAGGCCTAGCCTATCGAAGACTAGCATCTTCAAGCAGCTCCAAGAATCTTGCAGCATTCAAAAGAGTATAGAATAGCAGTTTATATTTAACAAGCATGTTGTAATATTAATGCCTAGAGATCCTTCCTCGACTCACTGTGAGAAAGCAATCCCGGAGCCAACATATCCATCACATGTCTCAAGTAACCAGTTCTAGTTGTAATAGATCAGGATACAAGTCTGAACGTCCATTACCGTGGACACGGTATTCGAATAGATAACTTCCCTGCAGGGGTGCACCACGTTACCCAACACACTTGATTACTCCGGCTGGACGCACCTTTTTGGGTCAATGCCCAGCCTCGGAAGATCAACACGTCGCAGCCCTACCTAGGCTTAGCAGAGAGGTCCCCGCCGGTCTACATCCTAAGCACTTCGGGGTCTTGGGCCCATCGTCCGTTGCACTCCGGGTCATTGCGTGTAGGGAGGGTCCATGCTCCACCACTACAGGATAGTGCCGGCCCAGCCGTGCCACAACGCTGAACTGGACATTTGACAAAGCTTTGGTTGATACTACAACATCGAGGCCCATATCTGTTCCCACGTGGTGGCTAGTGCGTAAAGGCCAAAGGCCAACTCAGAATAAATACCCAAGCCATTAGTGTATTAAGAGCCAACTCATGATCGATGTGACCCCGTTGCCCCATGTAACGACCCAAGACCGACGCTCCAGAAGCCTTCCAGTTATTTTGTTGTCGCTGTGTGATTTATTTGTTTGTTGCATTCATCATGTAATCATGAGCATTGCATCCACATGTTTTGATAACTTGCACCTGTTGTAGTTGCCGCGTCCCCCTTGCCTTTGTTGACCGTTCCGAGACCAACCAGGTTTTTGAGTCCCTCTTGTCTGGCCGCATAGTCTCTTTGTACAGTGCAAACGTCCCTCGCAACCATGTTCGAAGCTGTCCCGAACCCAACCTGGGCAGTTATGACCGATGAGTCCGGATCATCCCCAAACATCTATAAAACATCTCCATTTTCTTATTTGGACTCCCTACCTATTTATTTCTCGATCGTCCGATTGTGATTGGAGGGACTAGTATAGCCACTAACCAAAAACCAATGCCATAAATATCAGTCCAAACCTTAGTTTCTAGGAGAGCTGTCCCATCCTCCAAATCCCTCCGCCGCCACTGCCAGTTTGTCCCTCCTCGATTTCTTCCCTACCCAACCGGTGCCCTCCACCTCTCAGCCAACCACCGAGACCACATCCACCTCCTCTCACCTCGGGATACTCCCAGATCCCCATCGTCCAACCCACACACCTCGCCCGATCTCCGCCGTCTCGGCCATGTGACCCCGCCGAGCCACCCGAACCTACTGGAGTCGCCATTGCCGGCAGCAAGCCAGCAACACCACCCGATCCAGGCCCGTGCAACGCCATGCTCCATGCATCTCTCTTTCTCCCCGCCTTCTTCTTCCTCCCCTACTTTAATCTCGCTCCCTATTCGTTTGCTCCCCTCCTAGGAAACGAGCAGAGTCCCGACGACCATCCGCCAGAGCGTGCCCCACCTTGACCGCGTCGGTGACCATCGGCGCTGCCGCAAATGACCACAACCGTCCCTCATCCTCCCTTCCTTTCTCCATCTCCCTCTTCCTTTCTCCTCTTCATTCTCCCTTACCTTGTCCCTGTCCCTCTCTGTTGGCCAGGAGCTCCAGGAGCCCATGGACGCCGTCGAGTCCTCAAGCTCGTTGCCCGAGCAAGCCCCGCTGCCGGTGGTCGCGAACGTCACCAGGGTCGGTCGGGAGCCGCCAGATCCGCCTGTCGGAGACCTTCCCAGCTGCCTGGAAGCCGCACCCCCGCTGCTGCCTTCCTGAAACACCCACAATGCGGATATATCTCCCGCATGTTGGGGCACGACTTAGAGGCATAGCCGCATGGTAGTTTTGTCGCAAGAGGGGTAATCTTCACACAATCCCATGTACTGAATAAGAAAGGGATAAAGAGTTGGCTTACAATCGCCACTTCACACAAATACAAGTTAAGCATACATCATCCAGAATACAAACAAGGTCTGACTACAGAACTAAAATAAAAGAAGACACCCCAAATGCTAGATCCCCGATCGTCCCAACTGGGCTCCACTACTGATCATCCGGAAAAGACACAAAACAAGGACTAAGATCTTCATCGAGCTCCCACTTGAGCTCGATTGCGTCACCTACACTGTTATCCTCGGCACCTGCAACTGTTTGGAAGTATCCGTGAGGCACGAGGACTCAACAATCTCACACCCGCGAGATCAAGACTATTTAAGCTTATGGGTAGGATAGGGTAATGAGGTGGAGCTGCAGCAAGCACTAAGCAAATATGGTGGCTAACATACGCAAATAAGAGCGAGAAGAGAAGCAACACAATGGTCGAGAAGCTAGAAGTGATCAAGAAGTGATCCTGAAACTACTTAAGCACAAACATAACGCCAAAACCGTTTTCACTTCCCGGACTCCGCCAAAAAGAGACCATCACGGCTACACACGCGGTTGATGGATTTTAATTAAGTCAAGTGTCAAGTTCTCTACAACCGGACATTAACAAATTCCCATCTGCCACATAACCACGGGCACGGCTTTCAAAAGTTTAAACCCTGCAGGGGTGTCCCAACTTAGCCCATCACAAGCTCTCACGGTCAACGAAGGATATTCCTTCTTCCTGAAAGACCCGATCAGTCTCGGAATCCCGGTTACAAGACATTTCGACAATGGTAAAACAAGACCAGCAAAGCCGCCCGATGTGCCGACAATCCTGATAGGGGCTGCACATATCTCGTCCTCAGGGCAACACCGGATAGGTCAAGCTACGAGTAAAACCAGCCCTCAAGTTGCCCCGAGGTGGCCCCACAGGCTGCCCGGTACGGACCAACACTTAGAGAAGCACTTGCCCGGTGGGGGGGGTAAAAATAAAGACGACCCTCGGGTTGGGCGACCCAAGGGAAAGGTAATAGGTGGTTAGGCAAATGTAAAACCAAGGTTGGGCCTTGCTGGAGGAGTTTTATTCAAAGCGAACTGTCAAGGGGTTCCCATAACACCCAACCGTGTAAGGAATGCAAAATCAAGGAACAAAACACCGGTATGATGGAAACTAAGGCGGCAAGAGTGGAACAAAACACCAGGCATAAGGCCGAGCCTTCCACCCTTTACCAAGTATATAGATGCATTAATTAAATAATATATATTGTGATATCCCAACATATCCATGTTCCAACATGGAACAAGCTTCAACTTCACCTGCAACTAACAACGCTATAAGAGGGGGTGAGCAAAAGCGGTAACTTAGCCAAACAACGGTTTGCTAGGAAATGTTGGTTAGAGGCTTGACATGGCAATATGGGAGGCATGATAAACAAGTGGTAGGTAGCGCGACATAGCGATAGAGCGAACAACTAGAAAGCAAAGATAGAAGTGATTTTGAGGGTATGCTCATGATACGTCTCCAACGTATCTATAATTTTTGATTGCTCCATGCTATATTATCTACTGTTTTGGACTATATTGGGCTTTATTTTCCACTTTTATATTATTTTTGGGACTAACCTATTAACCGGAGGCCCAGCCCAGAATTGCTGTTTTTTGCCTATTTCAGTGTTTCGGAGAAACAGAAGATCAAACGGAGTCCAAACGGAATGAAGCCTTTGGAAACGTGATTTTCTCATCAGATAAGATCCAGGAGACTTGGACCCTCCGTCAAGAAAGCCACGAGGCGGTCACGAGGGTGGAGGGCGCGCCCCCTGCCTCGTGGGCCCCTCGAAGCTCCACCGACGTACTTCTTCCTCCTATATATACATATGTACCCCCAAACGACCGGGGACGGAGCCAAAAACGTAATTCCACCGCCACAACATTCTGTATCCACGAGATCCCATCTTGGGGCCTGTTCCGGAGCTCCGCCGGAGGGGGCATCGATCACGGAGGGCTTCTACATCATCATCCAAGCCCCTCCGATGAAGTGTGAGTAGTTTATTTCAGACCTACGAGTCCATAGTTAGTAGCTAGATGGCTTCTTCTCTCTTTTTGGATCTCAATACAATGTTCTCCCCCCCTCTCGTGGAGATCTATTCGATGTAATCTTCTTTTTGCGGTGTGTTTGTTGAGATCGATGAATTGTGGGTTTATGATCAAGTCTATCTATGAATAATATTTGAATCTTCTCTGAATTCTTTTATGTATGATTGGTTATCTTTGCAAGTCTCTTCGAATTATCAGTTTAGTCTGGCCTACTAGATTGGTTTTTCTTGCCATGGGAGAAGTGCTTAGCTTTGGGTTCGATCTTGCGGTGTCCTTTCCCAGTGACAGAAGGGGCAGCAAGGCACGTATTGTATTGTTGCCATCGAGGATAACAAGATGGGGTTTTTATCATATTGCATGAAACTATCCCTCTACATCATGTCATCTTGCTTAAGGCGTTACTCTGTTTTTAACTTAATACTCTAGATGCATGCTGGATAGCGGTCGATGAGTGGAGTAATAGTAGTAGATGCAGGCAGGAGTCGGTCTACTTGTCTCGGACGTGATGCCTATATACATGATCATACCTAGATATTCTCATAACTATGCTCAATTCTGTCAATTGCTCAACAGTAATTTGTTCACCCACCGTAGAATACTTATGCTCTTGAGAGAAGCCACTAGTGAAACCTATGGCCCTCGGGTCTCTTTCTCATCATATCAATCTCCATCACTTTATCATTGCTTTGCTTTTACTTTGCTTTTACCTTTTACTTTGCATCTCTATACCAAAAGCTTTCGGGGAAGCTTTCGGGCTGACTCTCCGGGCTGTTGAGTTATATGACTCAAATCATCCGCGTCCGGAGGTCGGACATAAGTCCCTTGAAAGTTTGCTCGAAAAGCGTCTTCGAGCTCTGCCCAGCTTCCAATGGAGTTTTCGGGGAGGCCTTTGAGCCAGTGACGGGCTGGCCCTTTGAGTTTGAGTGGTAAGTACTTGATGGCGTGGAGATCATCTCCTCGAGCCATATGGATGTGGAGGATATAGTCCTTGATCCAGAGCCCCGGGTCTGTTGTTCCGTTGTATGTCTCTATGTTTGCAGGTTTGAATCCCTCAGGAAATTCATGATCCAACACCTCATCGGTGAAACATAGGGGGTGTGCGGCACCCCTGTATCTGGGTGTACCGCGTTGTTCAGATGTTATATCGTATGCTTGTGACGCCCGGATAATTAGGCTATAGTAATCTCACGATAATGATGCCACGTCACCATGGTTACTGTTGTTAATCTTGCGGTGTATCACGTCCCTTTCGAATTCTAACTTAAAATAAAGTTAAACGATAAAAGTTTTCTAAAGTCAAATCTAAAATGTTCAAAGTGTAGCAAATAAATCATATATGATCAGGGTGGTGTACCCAAAATTTTATAAAATGCTTAGATGCACTAAATGATAGAAACAATAGCTAAATTATTTATTTAATCGTCACTTAAAGGATTAAATTATTGAAAACTACTTTTAATAAATAAAAGGATAATTGTGGCAGTAATATAATTACTACCACTAATTTAGGTGCTAGAATTATATTTCATAAAACTAAAATAATATGAATTAAAACCGTAAAAGAAAAATGTTATAAACAGTTAAACAAAAAAAAGAAATAGAAGATCCCCCCCTGCTGGACCATGGCCCAGCAGGCCATCGGGCCGCCAGGCCGGCCCAGCCACGCCCCACTCCCTTATCCCCTGGTGCCGAAACCCTAACCCCCTAACCGCACCACTCCTCCCCACTCCCTCGCCCCCTCCCGATCCAGATTGGATCGGGGCGAAACCCCCCACTTCCCCCACTCCTCTCTCTGCCTCCCCCGACTCCCTCTGGATCGAGGCACGACCCAGACGAGGCCGCAACACCGCCACTCGTCCCCGACACCATGCCTCACCGCCGCCGCCCCGAAGCAGCCACGCCGTCGCCGGAACCACGCCGCCGACGCCCACCGTTCGACCCCGCCGCCCTTGGATCCCGTCGCTGTCATCCTCGTCTCCACCTCGCCGGACCGCCTCCCTCGCCGGCCTGCTTCCCTCTACGCCATCGTCGCCATCACCCCCCTCGATCCCCGCTGCCCAGACCCCTACGCGGCCCGGTGAGGCCCCGGCCTCCTCTCTCCCTCGCCCCGCGTGCTCACCATGCGCCGTCCGCGCCGCCTCTACACCTGCGCCCCGCCGAGGCCATCGACCGCGCGCGCCCGCGTCGGCCAAGCCCCCGCCTTCCCCTCCCTCGCAGAACGCGCTGCCCGCGCTCGGGCACGCTCTCACGTGGCCTCGCGCGCGCCCGTGCTTCGCCTCTCTGACGCTGGTGCCGCCCGCACATGGCCGAGCCCTGCCCGCTGCGTCTCCCCTGGCCGCTCGCCGTGCTCGCCGGCAGCTGGTTGCGCCCGCCTGCGTCGCCGCCTCCTGGTTCCGCCGCGGCCACCCGCAGCCGCTACCGCACGCTGGCCTGCCGCTCGCCTCCTGCACCACCCGGCCGCCGCTCGCCCCGGCCTCCCTCGAATCACCGCAGACCACACGCCTGACGCCGGCGCCCAGAGCACACGCGCCCGTGCGTGTTCGGGCGGGCACCCACGCCCAAACCCGCTAGGCCTCCTCTGGCCCTATGATAGTGGGGCCCCACCCCCAGAATAAAATGAAAAAAAAGGAGTTTAAAATAAATAATAAATAAAATAATTAATTACTTAATTAAAGAATTAATTAACTTAATTAATATTGATTAGATTAACCTAATTAACTTAACCTAATTAATCTGTTTATTAAACCAATTAATTAGGTTAGTTAGTTGTCAGTCAATGACATGTGGGCCCCCTGTTCAGTTTGACCAGTCAAACTGTTGACTGGGTTGACCCAGTCCATGACAGGTGGGCCCTGTTAGACCCTGTTGACCAGTCAACAGTTGACTGGTCAAATGCTGACTGGACCACCCCTTGACCCCACCTGCCAGCCACACATACATTCTGTTGGGTACAATTCTGTGTACCCATAGCAATTTAAGATTTAATTTTCGAATTAAAACAATTTAGAAAATGATTTAAAACTTTGAAAATTAATATAAAATAAACCGTAGCTCGGATGAAAAAACTTTTTACATGAAAATTGCTCAGAACGACGAGATGAATCCGGATTCGCAGCCCGTTCGTCCGCCACGCATCCCTAGCATAGTGAACCTGCAACATTTCACCTCCGGTTCATCTGTCCAGAAACACGGAACACCGGGGATACTTTCCCGGATGTTTCCCCCTTTCGCCGGTATCACAAAATACCGCGTTAGGACATACCTAGCACCGCGTATTGCCGCGTCTTGCTTTGTGTTACATTTGATTGCTCTGTTATTTATTGTGTTCCCCCTCCGTTACTTTTTCCGGTAGACTACGAGACCGTTGCCCGTACCCCTGTGATCGACTACGGAGTTAACGACCCCTCTCTTTTGCCAGAGCAACCAGGCAAGCCCCCCCCCTTGATCACCAGATATCGCCTACTCTTCTCTATACTGCTTGCATTAGAGTAGTGTAGTATGTTACTGCTTTTCGTTATTCCTATCCTGATGCATAGCCTGTCCTTGCTACTACTGTTGTTACCATTACCTGCTATCCTACTGCTTAGTATAGGATGCTAGTGTTCCATCAGTGGCCCTACACTCTTGTCCGTCTGCCATGCTATACTACTGGGCCGTGATCACTTCGGGAGGTGATCACGGGCATATATGATATACTTTACACAGTTACATTACCTGTGATACTGTTCGGAGATGGGGGCTGAAGGGGCAGGTGGCTCCATCCCGGTAGAGGTGGGCCAGGGTTCCCGACGGCCCCCGACTGTTACTTTGTGGCGGAGCGGCAGGGTAGGTTCCGACCACCTAGGAGAGAGGTGGGCCTGGCCCTGGTCGGCGTTCGCGGATACTTAACACGCTTAACGAGATCTGGGCATTTGATCTGAGTCTGGCCATTTGGTCTATACGCACTAACCATCTACGCGGGAGTAGTTATGGGTATCCCGGCGTCGTGGTATCAGCCGAAGCCTTCGTGACGTCAGCGACTGAGTGGCGTGCGCCGGATTGGACTGGAAGGCCACTAGGCTAGGTCTGCTTTCGGCCGCGTTCGCAACGTGCAGGTGTGCTAAGGGCGATGGGCCCAGACCCCTGGGCGCTTAGGTTTAGACCGGCGTGCTGACCTCTCTGTTGGTCTAGGTGGGGCTACGACGTGTTGATCTTCCGAGGCCGGGCATGACCCAGGAAAGTGTGTCCGGCCAAATGGGATCGAGCGTGTTGGGGTATGTGGTGCACCCCTGCAGGGAAGTTAATCTATTCGAATAGCCGTGATCTTCGGTAACAGGACGACTTGGAGTTGTACCTTGACCTTATGACAACTAGAACCAGATACTTAATAAAACACACCCTTCCAAGTGCCAGATACAACCGGTGATCGCTCTCTCACAGGGCGACGAGGGGAGGATCATCGGTTAGGATTATGCTATACGATGCTGCTTGGAGCACTTCAGTCTACTCTCTTCTACATGCTGCAATATGGAGGCGGCCAGAAGCATAGTCTTCGACAGGATTAGTTATCCCCCTCTTATTCTGGCATTCTGCAGTTCAGTCCACATATGCTACCCTTACTCCATTTGATACCCATGCATATGTAGTGTAGCTCCTTGCTTGCGAGTACTTTGGATGAGTACTCACGGTTGCTTTCTCCTTCCTTTCCCTCTATCCCTTCTACCTGGTTGTCGCAACCAGATGTTGGAGCCCAGGATCCAGACGCCACCGTCGATGACGACTCCTACTACACCGAGGTGCCTACTACTACGTGATGCCCGCTGACGACGACCAGGAGTAGTTAGGAGGATCCCAGGCAGGAGGCCTGCGCCTCTTTCGATCTGTATCCTAGTTTGTGCTAGCCTTCTTAAGGCAAACTTGTTTAACTTATGTCTGTACTCAGATATTGTTGCTTTCGCTGACTCGTCTATGATCGAGCTCTTGTATTCGAGCCCTCGAGGCCCCTGGCTTGTAATATGATGCTTGTATGACTTATTTTATTTGTAGAGTTGTGTTGTGATATCTACCCGTGAGTCCTTGATCTTGATCGTACACATTTGCGTGTATGATTAGTGTACGATTGAATCGGGGGCGTCACAATGCTGGGGCGTGATTGCGTGGTCCATAGATGAATCTGGTTGCGCTATTCTTTTGGTGCAAGCCCCCGCGTGACTCCCGTATTGTCTTGTGAGTGGCATTGTTGGCCGCTCTATGTTGGCTGTGAAGTTGTCTATCCGGCCAAGTGGCTGTTTTGATTTTTGCTTACGAGGGGTCTGAGGCCTCCTCATCGAATTCAGGTAGCAACTTCCGCTTTGGGTAGCTCTTGGTGGGGCGATTGTCGCCGTACTTCGCTGCTATGTTGAGTACTTTACTCCATCTGATTTGGAGTGTGTCCTGCGCAGCCTTGAGCCTTTGCTTCTGCTTTTTTAGGCTCCTCGCGGTGGCAACAAGCCTTTGACGGGCATTCTGCTGCTCCGGGTGCCTGTCCGGCGTTATGTCGTCCGGACTATTATCTTTGACAGAATTGGTTTGTTCGGTTTGATTTTCCGTATTGCCATGGTCCGGCAGTGATTCGCCCTGCTCCAACGCTGGGTCTGTGTGATCGTTATTTCTGGCTAGGCGGGATTTGGGGCGGCGCTTGCACCGCGGCTTTGACTGCTTCTCGAGGGAACAAGCCTTAGGTGCGTCCTTCCGTTCCTCGTTGTCGTCTTCTTTTGGTGTGTCCACCATGTATACGTCATACGACGAGGTGGCTTTCCAGTGCCCTATAGGTGCTGGTTCATGTTCGTCTCCTACATCGTCGTCCATACCGTCGATGTCTTCGGAGTCGAAGTCGAGCATGTCGGTTAAATCATCGACACTGGCTACGAAGTGGGTGGTGGGTGGGCATCGAATTTCTTCGCCGTCCGCATCCCAGTCCTGTTGGCCATGATCCGGCCAGGGCTCTCCTGACAAAGAGAGAGACCTTAGTGGATTCAGAATGTCGCCGAAGGGCGAGTGCTGAAAAATATCCGCAGCGGTGAATTCCTTGATCGGCGCCCAGTCGGATTCGATTGGCAGGGGCGCGGATGGTTCGGGGGTCCGGAGGAGAGTCCGGCACCTTGGAGTCACGGGCTGCATAGAGGATTATGCTGGTGTTCGGCTCGATCTCCGTTGAGACTGCAGCCCCTGAGGTGGTGTCTAGCCACCCGTCCTCGATTAGCGCAGCTGGCTCCGAGCTAAGGGTCGGAGCTGATGCGGGCACGGCCTCTGGGGTACCGTCCGATGGCAGAGCTAGGTCATACCCATCGCGACAGTGCGGCATGCCCGGCTGTGGCTCAAATCCGTCGAAGATCAAGTCCCCACGGATGTTGGCCGTGTAATTCAAACTTCCAAATCTGACCTGATGGCCAGGGGCGTAGCTTTTAATCTGCTCCAGATGGCCAAGCGAATTAGCCCGCAGTGCAAAGCCGCCGAATACGAAGATCTGTCCGGGGAGAAAAGTCTCACCCTGAACCGCATTGCTATCGATGATAGTAGGAGCCATCAAGCCTAACAGCGACGACACAGAGGAACTCTCAATGAAAGCACCAATGTCGGTGTCAAAACCGGCGGATCTCGGGTAGGGGGTCCCGAACTGTGCGTCTAGGCCGGATGGTAACAGGAGGCAAGGGACACAAAGTTTTACCCAGGTTCGGGCCCTCTTGATGGAGATAAAACCCTATGTCCTGCTTGATTAATATTGAAGATATGGGTGTTACAAGAGTAGATCTACCAAGAGATCAGAGAGGCTAAACCCTAGAAGCTAGTCTATGGTATGATTGTATGTTGTGGTTGTTGTCCTACGGACTAAAACCCTCCAGTTTATATAGACACCGGAGAGGGTTAGGGTTACACAAGTTCGGTTACAAAGGAGGATATATCCATATACGTATTGCCTAGCTTGCCTTCCACGCCAAGAAGAGTCCCATCCGGACAAGAGACGAAGTCTTCAATCTTGTATCTTCATAGTCTAACAGTCCGGCCAATAGAGATAATCCGGCCGTCCAGAGACCCCCTAATCCAGGACTCTCTCACCTGCATTACATTATTTGCCATTTGCCTCTCGTTTTCCTCTCCCCCACTTCACCCTTGCCGTTTTATTCACCCTCTCTCTCTATCCTCCCTCTCTTTCTCTATTTGCCTCTTTTGCCCGTTTGCTTTTTGTTTGCTCGTGTGTTGGATTGCTTGTTTGTTGCGATGGATCTTCCTAGATTCGGTGATCTTCACCTTAAAAGGTTAGAGGAGATCGAAAACAACGTCAGGAAATTTATGGTTTTGCAATTCGAGCATAATAATTTCTTTAGAAATGAGATTAAGGAACAAGAAGGTTTTATGAGTTATATGAATAAAGAGCTCGATGATATGTCTAAAGAATTTGATGGTATAAGATCCCAAATTGCTCGTCTTGAAAAATTAACTGCTGAAATTTCGGATATGCAAGCTACCTTAATCAATAAGATGGCCGCTAAACCGGATTCCTATGAAAATAATGATGAAGATCTAAAAGTTATTGATGTGTCCCCTATTAAATATTTGTTTTGCAATATTAATCTTGATAATGATGGGACTGGATATGATCCACCTTTACCTAGAAGGCATTCTAAAAATTCGAAGTATTTGGATCTTGATGGTGAAATTGATAAAAGTGGGATTAAAAGAAATAAAACCCTAGATGATGCTAAACCCACTATATTGGATTTCAAGGAATTTAATTATGAAAATTTCTTTTTAATTGATTGTATTTCCTTGTTGCAATCCTTGCTAAAATCTCCTCATGCTTATAGTCAAAATAAAGCCTTTACCGAATATATCGTTGATGCCTTGATGCAATCTTATGAAGAAAAACTTGAGTTGAAAGTTTCTATCCCTAGAAAACTTTACGATGAGTGGTAACCTACTATTAAAATTAAAATTAAAGATTATGAGTTTTATGCTTTGTGTAATTTGGGTGCTAGTGTCTCTACTATTCCCAAAACTTTGTGTGATTTGCTAGATTTCCGTGATTTTGATAATTGCTCTCTAAACTTGCATCTTGCGGACTCCACTATCAAGAAACCTATGGGAAGAATTAATGATGTTCTTATTGTTGCAAATAGGAATTATGTGCCCGTAGATTTTATCGTTCTTGATATAGATTGCAATCCTTCTTGCCCTATTATTCTCGGTAGACCTTTCCTTAGAACGGTTGGTGCAATTATTGATATGAAGGAAGGGAATATTAGATTTAAATTTCCATTAAAAAAGGGCATGGAGCACTTCCCTAGAAAGAAAATAAAATTACCATATGAATCTATCATGAGAGCCACTTATGGATTGCCTACCAAAGATGGCAATACCTAGATCTATCCTTGCTTGTTATGCCTAGCTAGGGGCGTTAAACGATAGCACTTGTTGGGAGGCAACCCAATTTTGTTTTTATTCCTTGCTTTTCGGTTGTGTTTTTTTGTTTAATTAGTGTTTGTGGCAAGTAGAACCGTTGGGAAGACTTGGGGAAAGTCTTGTTGAACTTGCTGTAAAAAATAGAAACTTTAGCGCTCACGAGAACTGCTGCCATTTTTATTTGGAAAGTTCTATTTAGTTAATTCTTTTTTAAGATGATTAATAGATAAATTCCTCACGTCCAGCAATTTATTTTAGAATTTTTGGGGTTCCAGATCTTGCGCTAGCTACAGATTACTACAGACTGTTCTGTTTTTGACAGATTCTGTTTTTCGTGTGTTGTTTGCTTATTTTGATGAATCTATGGCTAGTAAGATAGTTTACAATCCATAGAAAAGTTGGAATACAGTATGTTTAACACCAATATAAATAAAGAATGAGTTCATTACAGTACCTTGAAGTGGTCTTTTGTTTTCTTTCGCTAACGGAGCTCACGGGTTTTCTACTTTAAGTTTTGTGTTGTGAAATTTTCAAGTTTTGGGTAAAGATTTGATGGATTATGGAACAAGGAGTGACAAGAGCCTAAGCTTGGGGATGCCCATGGCACCCCCAAGATAATCTAAGGACACCTAAAAGCCAAAGCTTGGGGATGCCCCAGAAGGCATCCCCTCTTTCGTCTACTTCTATCGGTAACTTTACTTGGAGCTATATTTTTATTCACCACATGATATGTGTTTTGCTTGGAGCGTCTTTTATGATTTGAGTCTTTGCTTGTTATTCTATCACAATCATCCTTGCTGTACACACCTTTTGAGAGAGCCATACATGATTTGGAATTTGATATAATACTCTATGTGCTTCACTTATATCTTTTGAGCTTTATAGTTTTGCTCTAGTACTTCACTTATATCTTTTAGAGCACGGTGGTGGATTTGTTTTATAGAAACTATTGATCTCTCATGCTTCACTTAGATTATTTTGAGAGTCTTATTAGTATGGTAATTTGCTTAAAATCCTAATATGCTTGGTATGCAAGATTAATAATAAAACTTTCTTATGAGTGTGTTGAATACTAAGAAAAGTTTGATGCATGATGATTGTTTTGAGATATGGAGGTAATAATATCAAAGTCATGCTAGTTGAGTAGTTGTGAAATTGAGAAATACTTGTGTTGAAGTTTTCAAGTCCCGTAGCATGCACGTATGGTAAACTTTATGCAACAAATTTGAAACATGAGGTGTTATTTGATTGTCTTCCTTATGAGTGGCGGTCGGGGACGAGCGATGGTCTTTTCCTACCAATCTATCCCCCTAGGAGCATGCGCGTAGTGCCGAGGTTTTTGATAACTTGTAGAATTTTGCAATAAGTATGTGAGTTCTTCATGACTAATGTTGAGTCCATGGATTATACGCACTCTCACCCTTCCATCCTTGCTAGCCTCTTCGGTACCGTGCATTTCCGTTTCTCACATTGATAGTTGGCGCAAACTTCGCCGGTGCATCCAAACCCCGTGATATCATACGCTCTTTCACACATAAACCTCCTTATATATTCCTCAAAACAGCCACCATACCTACCTATTATGGCATTTCCATAGCCATTCCGAGATATATTGCCATGCTACTTTCCATCATTCCGTTCATCATGACACATTCATCATTGTCATATTGCTTAACATGATCATGTAGTTGACATAGTATTTGTGGCAAAGCCACCGTTGATAATTCTTTCATACATGTCATTCTTGGTTCATTGCATATCCCGGTACACCGCCGGAGGCATTCATATAGAGTCATCTTTGTTCTAGTATCGAGTTGTTATAATTGAGTTGTAAATAAATAGAAGTGTGATGATCATCATTATTAGAGCATTGTGCCAAGTGAGGAATAAAAAAAAGAAAGGCCATAAAAAGAGAAGGCCCAAAAAAAGAAAAAGAAAGGCCATAAAAAAAGAGAAGGCCCCAAAAAAGAGAAAGGCCATAAAAAAAGAAAATGCCCAAAAAATGAGAGAAAAGGAGAGAAGGGACAATGTTACTATCCTTTTACCACACTTGTGCTTCAAAGTAGCACCATGATCTTCATAGTAGAGAGTCTCTCATGTTATCACTTTCATATACTAGTGGGAATTTTTCATTATAGAACTTGGCTTGTATATTCCAACAATGGGACTCCTCAAGTGCCCTAGGTCTTCGTGAGCAAGCAAGTTGGATGCACACCGACTAGTTTCTTTTGTCGAGCTTTCATACATTTATAGCTCTAGTGCATCCGTTGCATGGAAATCCCTACTCCTTGCATTAACATAAATCGGTGGGCATCTCCATAGCCCATTGATTAGCCTCGTTGATGTGAGACTTTCTCCTTTTTTGTCTTCTCCACATAACCCCCCTCATTATATTCTATTCCACCCATAGTGCTATGTCCATGGCTCGCGCTCATATATTGCGTGAAAGTTTATAGGTTTGAGATTACTAAAGTATGAAACAATTGTCTGGCTTGTCATCAGGGTTGTGCATGATGAGAGCATTCTTGTGTGATGAAAATGAAACATGACTAAACTATATGATTTTGTAGGGATGAACTTTCTTTGGCCATGTTATTTTGAGAAGACATATTGCTTAGTTAGTATGCTTGAAGTATTATCATTTTTATGTCAATATGAACTTTTTCCTTGAATCTTTCGGATCTGAATATTCATACCACAATTAAGAAGAATTACATTAACATTATGCCGAGTAGCACTCCGCATCAAAAATTCTGTTTTTATCATTTACCTACTCGAGGACGAGCATGAATTAAGCTTGGGGATGCTCGATACGTCTCCAACATATCTATAATTTTTGATTGATCCATGCTATATTATCTACTGTTTTGGACTATATTGGGCTTTATTTTCCACTTTTATATTATTTTTGGGACTAACCTATTAACCGGAGGCCCAGCCCAGAATTGTTGTTTTTTGCCTATTTCAGTGTTTCGGAGAAACAGAATATCAAACGGAGTCCAAACGGAATGAAACCTTCGGAAACGTGATTTTCTCATCAGATAAGATCCAGGAGACTTGGACCCTCCGTCAAGAAAGCCACGAGGTGGTCACAAGGGTGGAGGACGCGCCCCCTGCCTCATGGGCCCCTCGAAGCTCCACCGACGTACTTCTTCCTCTTATATATACCTATGTACCCCCAAATGATCGGGGACAGAGCCAAAAACGTAATTCCACCACCGCAACTTTCTGTATCCACGAGATCCCATCTTGGGGCCTGTTCCGGAGCTCCACCGGAGGGGGCATCGATCACGGAGGGCTTCTACATCATCATCCAAGCCCCTCCGATAAAGTGTGATTAGTTTATTTTAGACCTACGGGTCCATAGTTAGTAGAAAGATGGCTTCGTCTCTCTTTTTGGATCTCAATACAATGTTCTCCCCCTCTCTCGTGGAGATCTATTTGATGTAATCTTCTTTTTGCGGTGTGTTTGTTGAGACTGATGAATTGTGGGTTTATGATCAAGTCTATCTATGAATAATATTTGAATCTTCTCTGAATTCTTTTATATATGATTGGTTATCTTTGCAAGTCTCTTCGAATTATCAGTTTGGTTTGGCCTACTAGATTGGTTTTTCTTGCCATGGGAGAAGTGCTTAGCTTTGGGTTCGATCTTGCGGTGTCCTTTCCCAGTGATAGAAGGGGCAGCAAGGCACGTATTGTATTGTTTCCATCGAGGATAACAAGATGGGGTTTTATCATATTGCATGAAACTATCCCTCTACATCATGTCATCTTGCTTAAGGCGTTACTCTGTTTTTAACTTAATACTCTAGATGCATGCTGGATAGCGGTCGATGAGTGGAGTAATAGTAGTAGATGCAGGCAGGAGTCGGTCTACTTGTCTCGGACATGATGCCTATATACATGATCATACCTAGATATTCTCATAACAATGCTCAATTCTGTCAATTGCTCAACAGTAATTTGTTCACCCACCGTAGAATACTTATGCTCTTGAGAGAAGCCACTAGTGAAACCTATGGCCCCCGGGTCTCTTTCTCATCATATCAATCTCCATCACTTTATTATTGCTTTGTTTTTACTTTTCTTTTACCTTTTACTTTGCATCTCTATACCAAAAATATTATTTATCATCTCTATCAGATCTCACTTTCGTAAGTGACCGTGAAGGGATTGACAACCCCTAAGCGCGTTGGTTGCGTTGAGCTATTGTTTTTGTGTAGGTACGAGGGACTCGGGCGTAGCCTCCTACTGGATTGATACCTTGGTTCTCAAAAACTGAGGGAAATACTTACGCTACTTTGCTGCATCATCCTCTCCTCTTCGGGGAAATCCAACGCAGTGCTCAAGAGGTAGCAGGTCATCTTGCCTGAGATCCCGCAAGGAAGAAGAACGAGTCCATGAAGAAGACAAACGGACGTAGTCGAACAGATCCTCACAACTCCGAAACCGAAGCTAACGAGAGAAACAACCCGGAAAGAAGCAAACAACATAGTAAACAACCAAGCATAACATGGCATGATGCACAACCAAGGATGATGCATGTCCGGTTTAAATATGCATGGCATGGCAAAGTGCACAAACAACAGTACAAGTTAAATGGAGCCCAATATGCAACGAGTTGCATATCGATGAAACACCACATGCATTTATTTAGTTCGCTCTCGGTTAGGTACTCAACAATATTAAATGTTCTTAAACATGGCAAGGGGTGAAGCATATTAAAACTACCTATCTAGGCAAGTTTAAATGAGGCCGGAACAATAAGCAACAAGTCCGGAAAAATCCTCATGAGCATATATTAGATTTGGTACTGTTCTGCCCTAAAGCATATTTTAGAGTTGTTTAACATGCAAAGTAGTGCTACCATGTTAAACTATGCATTTTTCTACCCCATTTACATATAAAGATTATTAAATTTGGAGCTACGGTTATTAAGTTATGAATTTAATCATTTTAACATGGAAATATGGAAAATTTAAACAAACAACATTTTAAACATGGATGAAAGTTGGAAATTATTAATCTACACAAAATTATAAGCATTTTACATATATAACTTATTTTAATATGATGCACGGTTGGTGAGTTATTAAATGCATGATGTTGGAGGGCTTTTCTGCAAAACTGCAGTGCACTGGATAATTCGCTAAACGTCCAGAATGAAAAAAAAGATGCGGGCCGAAACTGGTGTACTCCTGGGCGCTGGATCTGAGGGGGGGCTCACCATGGGCCCTCAAGCCGGCTGGTGGAGAGGCTGGGCCGCGGGCGCTGGAGGTTGGGCCTCCACGGGGCCCACGCGATGGCTGGCTCGTCCTGCTCCTCGATCCCGCCTGGATCGAGCGAAGCAAGGGCGGAGCCGCAACTCCAGCAAGGAGGGACGCCGGAGGATGGCGGGGACGGGGCGGATCCGGTCGGAGGCTGCCGGATCCAGCCGATTTCCGGTGCAGGGCGGCGCGGAGAGGTCACCGGCGGCAAGCGGTGAGCACCCATGGCGGGGCTTGGGTTCCTGGAAGCTACAGAGAGAGAGAGGGAGCTCGTGAGGAAGAGGGAGCAGAGAGGAAAACAAGGCAGGGCGGCGGCGCTCAACTCCGGTGAGGGGCGGACGGCGAGGAAGGTCGGTGCCGGCGGGGTTGGCAAGGAGGGCTGCGGGCGACAGCGGGCGCTGCTGCACGGGCACTAGGGCAAACGGGCGCTACACGCGGCCCAGATCTGGCCTAGTGCGGGCTTACGGCGGGCTCCGCAGGCCGCGGCGGCGGGGAGCAGGCAGGGGCCACATGGTGCACGCGGAGTGGAGGAGGGCGGCGCTGGGTGCTGAGGTGGCACGAGCGGGTTGGTGGGGAGCGTCCGGCTGGCGGCGGCTGGGCCGTTGGACGGCACCAAGTGGCGAATTGGGAGCGGTGCGGCACAGAATCTGAGGAGGGGGAGGCTAGAGGTAGGGGAAGGGGTCTAGGTTGCCCAAAATGGACTATGGGTGTCCATATATAGCAAATTTGCTAGGGTTTGGAGGTTAGGAGGGGTTTTCGGAGCCTTCGATCGCGATCTGACGGACCTGATCGAGAGGGGGGTTAGGTAGGCCTAGGTGGGCTGTGGAGAGTGCGATGGGCTGAGAGGAGAGAAAAGAAGGCAGCCCGGCAACGGTTTCCGGAGGCCGAAAACGTCCGACGTGTGACCGGCTATAGTGCTGCTATATGTTTAACGGTTGGGATATCAAACGAGCTCTGAATGCGACGAAACTTGACAGGTGGTCTACCTACACGGAAATAATACCGCATGCCAACTTTCACCCCATTCCGAGAACATTTTCCAGCCACTTATAAAATAATATTTCGGAGGTGCCGCTGGCGTGTGCAAGTGTGTCTGGGCTCAGAATGGACAACGGAAAGAACGAGGAGACCGGGATGGATGCAAGTTTCAAAAACATGATGATGCAATGCACATGATGACATGACAAGATCCAACACGCAAGCGAATGACAAGGCAACAACAGCGAATAATTGGAAGACACCTGGCACATCGGTCTCGAGGCGTTACACTTTCCGTCCAACGCCGCCGTTGCCCTGCTTCTTGACGAGCAGAGGACCGCGCCCACTTTAGTGCCTCCCTGCTGTCCAGATCGAGCAAGAGGAGCTCGTCCGGTCCAGCCGCACGTTGACCGCGCCCTCACCAAGGCCCACACCAGCTGCCTCCTCTCCACCGACTAGGCCTTAGCCCATGGTGAGCAGCCCACCCACGCCCAGCAGTGCACCAGATTTGGCCCGCATCATTTTTTTCCTGTTCTAGATGTTTTAGCTAATTATCCAGAGACTGCAGATTTATAGTTTGGCCCCTCATGTTCATGCATATAATAACTAATTAACCGTGTATCGGATAAAAATGTTTTATACATGTAAAATGCTTAGAATTTCATCTAATTTCATAATATCCCACTTTGATCCATGTTTAAAATGTTTAAATTGCTCTTTGCATCTAATTTGCTCAAATGACATGCTAAAATGGTTTATTTCATAACTAATTAACCGTAGCTTTGATTAAATAAACTATATATGTAACTTGTCTAGAAAAGTGCATAGATTAATAGGGTGGCATTACTTTGCATGTTTAACAACTCTAAAATATGATTTAGGGCAGAATAGTACCAAATTCAAAATATGCATATGGGGATTTTCTGGAATTGTTGTTCGTTGTTCCGGCCTCATTTAAACTTGCCTAGATAGGTAATTTTATTATGCTTCACCCCTTGCCATGTTTAATAACATTTAATATTGTTGGGTACATAAACGAGAGAGAACTAAATAATTCGAATGTGGTGTTTCGTCAATATGCAACTCGTTGCATATTGAGCTCCACTTAACTTGTAGTACTGATTGTTGCACTTTGCGATGCCTTGCCTCATTAAGATGGACATGCATCATACTTGATTGTGCATCATGCCATGATTAAGCTTGTTGGTTTACTATGTTGTTTGCTTATTTCTGGTTGCGCTTCTCCTTGATAGTTCCGGTTACGTTGCAATTGTGAGGATCCGTTCGACTATGTTGGCTCGTATTCTTCATGGACTCATTCTTCTTCCTAGCGGGATTTCAGGCAAGATGACCGTCACCTTGGATCTCACTACTATCATTGCTATGCTAGTTGTCTCGATGCTATTGCTATGTCGCGCTACCTACCACTTGTTTATCAAGCCCCCCAAATCCCCATGTTAGCCTCTAACCTTTTTACCCTTCCTAGCAAACCGTTGTTTGGCTATGTTACCGCTTTGCTCAGCCCCTCTTATAGCGTTGCTAGTTGCAGGTGCAGTTGCAGGTTGTTCCATGTTGGGACATGGATATCATGGGATATCACAATATCTCTTATTTAATTAATGCATCTATATACTTGGTAAAGGGTGGAAGGCCGAGCCTTTTGTCGGTGTTTTGTTCCACTCTTGCCGCCCTAGTTTCCGTCATACCGGTGTTATGTTCCTTGATTTTGCGTCCCTAGCACGATGAGGGTTTATGGGCCCCTCTTGACAATTCGGTTTGAATAAAACTCTTCCAACAGGGCCCAACATTGGTTTTAACATTTGCCCAACCTAATAACTAAACATGATAACAAATTAGACACATAGGGAGTTAGCGCTACCCGAGGTTCGTTATTCCACCTAATAAAGGGGGGCAGTGCTGATGGTGTTGGTCCCAAACTAGAGCACTGTGCGGGACCGCCCCTTGGCAACTTGGGGTATTTTGTTATCTGTACGTTTAGCTCATCCGTCGTGGCCTGAGAGGAGGTACACACGGCTACTATCAGGGTGTCGGCACGTCGGGAGGTCTGGCTGGACTAGTTTTATGATTGTCGAAATATCTTGTGCACCGGGATTCCGAGTCTGATCGGAGGGTCCCGCGATGGAGAATTGCCTCCGCGGATCGTGAGCTTGTCATGGGCTAAGTTGGGACACCCCTGCAGGGTTTAAACTTTTGAGAGCCGTGCCAGCGGTTATGTGGTAGATGGGAATTTGCTAATATTCGGTCATGGAGAACTTGACACTTGACTTAACTAAAAGACACCAACCGCATGTGTAACCGTGATGGCCCCTTTTCGACGAGGTTCGGGAAGAGAACACGGTGGGGTTATGTATGAACGTAAGTAGTTCAGGATCACTTCTAGTTTACGATCGTTGCGTAGTTTCTCATCTTACTCTTGTACTCGTATGTTAGCCACCATAGTTGCTTAGCGCTTGCTACAGCTCCACCTCATTACCTCATCCTACCCATAAGCTTAAATAATCTTGATCTCATGGGTTTTGAGATTGCTGAGTCCTCGTGACTCACAGATACTACCAAAACAGTTGCAGGTGCCGATGATACCAGTGCAGGTGATGCTACCGAACTGAAGTGGGTGTTTGACGAGGACCTTGGCCATTACTACGTGTCTTTTCGGGATGATCAGTAGTGGAGCCCAGTTGGGACGATCGGGATTTAGAATTTGGGGTTGTCTTCTTTTCATTTGAATCCGTCCATAGTCATACTATGTGTGTACTCTGAATGATGTATGAATTATTTGAATATTGTGTGACATGGCGATTTTAAGCCAACTACTTATCCCTTCCTTGTTCATTACATGGGATTGTGTGAAGATGACCCTTCTTGCGACAAAACCAACATGCGGTTATGCCTCTAAGTCGTGCCTCGACACGTGGGAGATATAGCCGCATCATGGGCGTTACAAGTTGGTATCAGAGCCTACCCTCGCGGTTACATGGATGTTTGCGGACAGGTGCACGGTCATGTTGTGCATGACGTTTGTTACCCGTCGTGGCACACGGCATGGAACATATGCCGGACTGGAAGCACAAATGTATGTGCCAAGAGGGAATGTTCCCGTGGCCCGACGAGGACGTCAGTTCCTCTAAGTGGGGGTGTATGTGATAGCCTGGCTTATTAGGGATGATAGACTACTCATATCAATAAGGAATTCCTTCTTTTCCGGGAGCCCATTCGGACAGAACTCCAAAGTTAAGCGTGCTCAGCTTGGAGTAGTTTCAGGATGGGTGACCCGCTGGGAAGTTGCTCCCAGGTGCGCACGAGTGAGGACAAAGTGCGCAGAAAAGACTAGTATTGATCTGTGGGGCCATTCTAGATCCCACCAGGAGTAACGACCACCGGCGGGTGTGTCCAGAGCATTACAAGTTGGTAATCAGAGCCATCCCCAACTTTAGGAGCCCCCTGCTTGATCGAATCGCTGACGTTGTTGAGTCTAGAACAAAATGTTTTGAGTCTTAGGGTTATATATATATCGGAGAGTAGGATTCTTTTTACTCCTCAGTCCCCTTCATCGCTCTGGTGAGGCATCCTGACGTAGATGTTTTGACTTTCCTCTCCTCAATTTCACTAAAAAAATTAGGATCACGCGGGTATCTTGGGATCGTTCTAATATTCTTGTGACGAGAACATTATTCTTGGTGCTTCCTGGCATTTAGGGGTTGTGGCAGTATCCCGGGGAGTTGAGCTCCGAGGTGTTGTCATCACAATTTTATCGTTGCAGTTCTAGAATACCTGAGTTCGCCGACATCAAAAATCTCTTTTATGCAGCTAGTGGTGAGATTACCTTGATGCCACCCAGTACCGGGGAGGGAGTTCGGGAGTATTGCCATAGCTCGTATAATGGATGCTTTTTGAAGGTTGAGGTACACGATTTCCGGAGCTTTCTTGGTTATGTCTTGATGGATGGATACAGTTGGAGCGAAGGGCTTGTTAGTTGTGTGATATATATTGTGCCTCCCTGTATCCCCAACACCAGATTGCATAACTAGAAAGTTTCGGGAGTTAATAGGTGGGAATTCAAGTAGCTCTAGTTATTCTTCCCGCAGATATTTGGTATATGATTGGGTGATCCTTACCATTTATTTGTTCCAGTCGTACCTTGTTATTTCATTCATCAATCTCTTTTCAAGTGGCTTCTGACCTTAATGGTTGTGTATTGTTAACTTTGGAATTCATTCGTTCAATCTCTGTTTGAATGTTTATTGTGAAGACTATATGTTGCAATTTCTATTCGTTGATTCAACTTGTCTATCTGTCTATCATGATTCTAACGGATGTCACCCTCTTCGGGATGGCTCCTCCAACACGTCTGAATCCGGACCGTAATGATGGGGATCAGGCAAACCCTCCGCCTCCGCCACCTTCTCCAACTCCGGAGGCATGGCAAGCTGTCATGGCAGCCACCAATGCCAATACCTAGATGCTTTTGCAACTCTTGCAAGAACGCAACCAAGGCCAAGGCAACCAATGGAATCAAGGTCAAGGGCAATTCAACAATCAGCCTCAATTTGCTACCCTCAACCAATTCCTTGCAAATCATCCAAAGTCTTTCAGCAATTGCTGAGGCCACGGACGCCGATGATTGGCTCGTGGACAACAACAAGCATTTTGAATGTAGCAATATCTTGCTTGAGGACTATGTCAAGTTCGCTTCTTTTCAGCTCAAGGACCAAGCTGCTGATTGGTGTCAACAATAAAAAGATTCCAGAGGGGCTTGACCGATTACCTGGACTGACTTCTGCCGGGACTTTCGAGCTCATCACATTCCAACAAGTGTTGTTGAGAGCAAGCATGAGGAATTCCGCAATCTCAAGCAAGGAAGCATGTCCGTGTATCAATACAACATCCAGTTTCAGAAGCTTGCTCGCTTCGCAAAACAAGACGTTCCTAATGAAAAGAGCATGATCTATCACTTGAGGGGTGGCCTCAGAGAGGATCTGCAGTTAGCTCTTGTTCTTGTTGAGCCTACTCAGTTCGATCAGTTCTATAACATGGCCCTCAAGTAAGAAGGTGCTCATCTCAAGTGTGAGGCTTCAAAGAAGAGAATCAGGGATGTAGTTCACTCGTCTTCTTCCTCCCAAGTGGTAGCTAAGCAACAGAAGTTCCGAATTCCTCCGCCTCCTCCGTTTCGTCAGCCCTACCAGCACAAGAACTCAGGTGGCTGTGGATCTTCCCACCCACCGAACCCAGGCTATCAGAACAAGTCTCAGACTCAAGCTCCAAGGACAGGTGCTCCTCCTCCTTATCATCGTCCGCTCTCAGAGGTTACTTGCAACAAGTGTGGTCTGAAAGGTCACGATGCAAACAAGTGCACTCAGAGGCACCTTCCGCCTCCTCCTCCTATGAGGTATTCAAGCAACACAGTCGTCAAGCACAATCCATAGCATGCAAAGGTGAACATGTTGAATGCAGCTCAGGCAGAGGATTCTTCAGATGTGACCATGGGTAACCTCTCGGTTAACTCTATTCCTGCTAAAGTTCTATTTTCTACTGGCGCATCACATTGTTTCATGTCAAGACCGTTCTTTGCAAAGCATGATTTCACTTGGTCTTACCTGGATAAACCTTTGGGTGTCGTTTCTCCGAGGATGTCAATGAGAGCCAACTCGGTAGTTCCTGATGTCACCATCAAGATGTGCAATTATAAATTTCTGGCTTCTCCAATGGTTCTTGGCGACTCTGATATTGATCTTATTCTCGGCATGGACTGGCTTTCTCAACACAAGGCTTCTCTTGATTGTGTTGCCAGGGAGATTAAATTGACACACTCTTTTGAGGATGTGATCATCTATGCTGCTCGTGATGAAACCATTCGGTTGTTCTCTCTCAATGAGAAGGGTGAGTTAGACACAATTTCTCAGATTCCAGTTGTTTATGAGTACCAAGATGTCTTTCCAGAAGAGCTTCCGGGTATGACTCCTCACCGGCCAGTTGAGTTCGTTATTGATCTTGAGCCTGGTACTGAACCCGTTTGCAAGCGTCCATACAATCTTGGACCAAAGGAGCTAAAGGAATTGAAGAAACAACTCGATGAACAAGAGCGTCTGGGTCTGATCAAACCAAGTTCATCTCCGTGGGGTTGTGGTGTTCTTTTTGTCCAGAAGAAGGATGGCATGGACCGACTTTGTGTCGATTACCGTCCATTGAACAAGAAGACAATCAAGAACAAGTATCCACTTCCCAATATCAATGAGTTATTCAAACAATATAAAGGTGCAAAGGTGTTCTCCAAGCTTGACCTCCATATGGGTTATCATCAGATTCGCATTCGCGAAGAAGATATCCCTAAGACAGCATTCTGAACAAGCTTTGGTTCTTATGAATATACTGTCATGTCTTTCGGCCTTGTCAATGCCCCTCCAACATTCTATCGAATGATGAACTTCACCTTCAACCCCTACACAAATGAATTCGTCCTGGTGTATCTCGATGATATCTTGGTGTTCTCCAAGAATAAGAAGGATCATGCCAAACATTTGCGATTGGTGCTCGACAAGCTTAGAGAGTATCAATTCTACGCGAAGTTTTCTAAATGTGAGTTTTGGCTTGATGAAGTTCTTTACCTTGGCCACATTATCTCCGCCAAAGGCATTGCTGTTAATCCGGAAAAGGTTTCTGCAATTGTCAACTAGGAACCTCCTCAGAATTTCAAGCAGATCCGCAGTTTCCTTGGTCTTGCAAGCTACTGCCGAGGATTCGTTGAGAATTTCTCAAAGATTGCCAAGCCTCTTTTCAACCTCCTCCAGAAGCATGTCAAGTATTCCTGGACTCCTAAGTGTGACGTTGCTTTCAACACTCTCAAAGAGAAGCTCGCCTTAGCTCCTGTCCTAACTCCTCCTGATGAATCCAAGCCATTCGAAGTTTTCTGTGATGCCTCATTGCAAGGTCTTAGTGCCGTGTTAATGCAAGAGAAGAAAGTTGTGGCCTATACATCTCGTCAGTTGAAGCCCAATGAAAGTTACTACCCCACTCATGATCTTGAGTTGGCAGTAATTGTCCATGCATTAATAACATGGAGACATCTCTTGTTGGGAAGGCAAGTGGACATTTTCACCGATCACAAGAGCCTCAAATATATATTCACTCAACCCAACCTCAAGCTTAGGAAAACTCGATGGGTTGAATTGATTCAAGAGTACAATCCAAGTATTGAATATACTCCAGGCAAGGCGAATGTGATTGCAGATTCTTTGAGCAGAAAGGCTTATAGCAACAGCTTAATTCTCAAGCCATTCCAACCGGATCTTTGTGAAGTTTTTCGCAAGCTCAACCTCCAAGTTGTTCCTCAAGGTTTTCTTGCCAACCTTCAAGTCACTCCAACTTTGGAAGACCAAATTCGTGAGGTACAACTCCTTGATACCATGGTGAAGAAGGTAAAACACGGTATTGCCAAGGGCTTATCCAAATACAAGTGATATCACATTGATGACAAGGACACCTTATTCTTCGAGGATTGGATTGTGGTTCCTAATGGTGATCTAAGGAAGGTCATAATGAACGAAGCGCACAATTCTCTTCTTTCCATTCATCCAGGTAGTTCGAAGATGTACCATGACCTCAAGCATTCGTATTGGTGGACTTGAATGAAGCAAGAGATTGCTCAATTCGTGAATGAATGTGATGTCTGCTGAAGGGTGAAAGCAGAACACCAACGACCAGCTAGTCTCCTCCAACCTCCTGCTATTCCAGAATGGAAGTTTGATCGTATTGAAATTGACTTTGTCACTGGATTTCCCAAGTCCAAGCGTGGGAATGATGCAATCTTCGTTGTCATCGACAAGCTTACAAAAGTGGCTCATTTCCTTCCAATCAAAGAATCTATCACGACAGCTCGGTTGGCAGAGTTGTACACCTCCAGAATTGTCTCGTCGCACGGAATTCCGCAATTGATCTCTTCAGACCGCGGAAGCATTTTCACTTCTAAGTTCTAGGACTCCTTCCAGAAGGCCATGGGCACCAACATTCGCTTCAGCACGGCTTTCCATCCTCAAACAAATGGCCAAGTCGAGCGAGTCAATCAAATTCTCGAAGACATGCTCAGAGCTTGTGTCATCTCCTTCGGTATGAAGTGGGAAGATTGTCTCCCATATGTCGAGTTCTCCTACAACAACAACTTCCAAGCAAGTTCGGGCAAGGCCCCATTTGAAATTCTTTATGGCAGAAAGTGTCATACTCCTCTTAACTAGTCCGAGGCTAGTGAACGCCAACTCCTTGGCAATGATTTGATCACAGAAGCTGAAGAAATGTGTAAAGTCATCCGTGAAAATCTCAAAGCCGCGCAATCGCGCCAGAAGAGTTACTATGATAGCAAGCACCGTGACTTGGCTTTCGAGATCGGAGACCATGTCTACCTCCACGTCTCTCCAATGAAAGGAACTCGATGCTTCAGTATCAAAGGGAAGCTTGCCCCTAGATACGTGGGTCCTTTCAAGATCATTGGCAAAAGAGGCGACCTCGCCTATCAACTTGAGCTTCTGTCCAACTTCGTAAATATGCACGATGTGTTTCACGTGTAACAGCTTTGCAAGTGCTTCAAGACCCCCGAGCGCACTATCAACTTCGAAGAGATTGATCTCCAAGAAGACTTGTCTTATCATGAGCATCCCGTTGCCATTCTTGAAGAAACCGAGCGCAAAACTCGCAACAAGTCAATCAGATTCCTGAAAGTTAAATGGTCTCACCATTCTGACCGAGAAGCCACCTGGGAGCGCGAGGATCACCTCCATTCTGAATACCCAGAGTTCTTTCAGTCCTAGATCTCGGGTCGAGATCCTCTTGTAGTGGTGGAGAGTTGTAATGCCCCAGATGTAAATTTCCATAATTGCAACTCCAACTCTTGCCATTTTCGGCTATGTGATATATTATTTCCTTCGTGGTGGGGTTTTGTCTTTGTTTTTCATTTTGTTCTTGTCATGCATTTCATCTCATGTTATCATGTGCATCTCATTTGCATTCGTGTTCGTCTCATGCATCCGATCATTTTCCCTGTTATCCATTTCGGAATCCGACACCCCCACATGCACCCATTGCACCTCTCAAATCTTGTTTCGTGACTGGGAGAAAAACGTTCTCGAAATGGGCCAAGATTTGTAGAGTGGCCTTGGACATCACCGGTAGGCCGCCTGTAAAATTTCGTTCCATTTGGAGGTCGTTTGATGCCCCAACGGTTAACCGGGTAACCGCAATAACCCCTCTTTCAATGCAGCCCAACACCCCTCCAAAACAACCCACTAGCCCATCTAAACTCCCTCCATACTCTCCGTCATTGGATCACGATCGTGTGAGCGAAAAACACACCTCATTTGGACTCTCCTAGCTCCCTCTACCTATTTATACACCCCCCCCCCGAAATTCGCGGATAAACCCTAACCCTCATCCCCTCGCGCCGCCGGACAAATCCACCGCCGCCGGACGTGTCTGCCGGACACGTCGCCCCTGCCAACCAAGAGATGCCACGTCACCTCCGTCGCCTCCCTCCTCCACACGCCGTCCGCCGTGTGGCGCCGCTCACCCGCGCTGCCGCTGCCACCCGCGGGTGCCCCGCGCCCGAGCCCGCGGCTCCTCCCGCCGGCGCCGCCCTCTGCCGCTCTTCGCCGCCCCGCTCTTCTCATCGGCGCCGCCCTCTGCCGCCCCTCACCGGTCGCCGCCTCGCGCGCCGCCGGAGCCGCCCGTCGCCTGACCGCGCCGCGCCTCCGCCGGAGCCTGCCGACACCTTCCTCGCCGGATCCGGCCACCACGCCGCCGCCGACGACCTCTTCCTCCTACTCCGGCCGCCGTCTCCCCCATTTCTGGTGAGATCTCCGTCGAATCTCGGTCTCCGCCCCGAAACCCTAAATCTGAAGTGGTAAAATGCCTCCAAGTCTCGAAAATCTCCATCTCATGTGCCCCTCTCTGACATGTCACATCTCCATGCTCGTAGCTCTGATTTGCGCATATGATATATTGAAATGTTTGTCTCATGATACTCTTCATGTTAGTATCAACTGCAAGCATGTTACTGTCCATATGGATGCTCTAATCTTCATTGCAAAAGTGATATATGATGTTGTCTGCTATAATTCATCATAACTTGTTGACTTGTCATTTTCGTGGCATTTTGTGTGTACATCCTATGAGCAACATCTCTACATGTTTTAGGAGCATCTCCATGCCACCTGTACAGTGGTGCAAGCCTTGTATTTTTATGAGATATGTGGTGACTAGAGCAAGCATGCAAAGTAGGCCACAAAGTCTTTTCCTGTTATATTATGTTGCTATATTGACTTGTTGCCACAAGTAGATCCATGCATATTTTGATTAACTTTGTTAAGAGTGTTTTGAAGATATGGTTATGCTCTATCCATTCATGCCTCTGGTTGTAATTATGGAGTAGTGTAGCTTGTCATTACCATGCTCTACGTTTGCTAAATATTGTTGCTGGCAGATTGTTAACATGAAGTTCATTTTTGCCATGTGTTTTGCTAGTGATCCATGCACCCTATGAAGTTGCTCTTGACATGTTTAGCTTCATAATTGTGTCTTCTTACTGTTGGTTACCTTGTTATGCCATGAAATGCTTTGTGATGAGTGGCATGAGCTTGCAAAGTTGCTATCATGAATATGTTTCTGCCATGTCATGTTTTTCTTCCAAGTCCGAAACTGATCATATCACTTGCCATGTTTGCATGGATGCTACCTCATTTTCTGTGCATCTTTGGCTAAAGTTTAGTGAGGGAGTTTTGTTCTTTGCCTTTAGAACTAGCATGACATGCCTTTTTTGCCATGATATGTTCCTGTAGCATGTTGTTTGGTAGCTCTAAACATGGCTATCTGATGCTGTTTATGACATGTTTTGTTTTTTCACTAAGTCTGTGAAGCTGTTATCATTTGCATTTTTGCCATGCTGTTTTAGGCTTGTTCTAGCGAGTTCTAGTAGGAGCTCAGTGTTCTTGATTTGTAGAGCTTCATGTGTACTTCACTGCCATGTGCTTTGTTGCTATGTTGGATTGTTGTAGCATAGTTTCATGATGCATTTTAAGTGCTATGATGCTGTTAAGCGCAGTGTTGCATTGTTCTTGTTTTGCTCGTCATTTGCAAACCATGCATCCGTTTCCAGTGATCCTTATGTCGATTTTGACCGAAATCACTCACTCTTTTCAATGGCATGCTTGGTTTGCCAAGTTGATGCCATGATCATCTTTTTCCCTTCTGGAGTATCCATATGCATCGCACATCATATCTTGCATTCCATGGCATGTCTTGCATCATGTTGCTTGTGCATTGCACCGTGATTGATTATTGTTCCGTTGCTTGTGTTCTTGCTTTGGTTAGAGCCGGGAGACGAGTTCGTGAATGAGGAACCTATTGAGTACGTTTACGAGGAGCAAGCTTTCGACAACTCTGAGAACTTTTACAGGCAAGATGATCATTACCCCCGATATCACTTCTATCTTTGCTTGCTAGTTGTTCGTTCTATCGTTATGCCGCGCTACCTATCACTTGTTTATCATGCCTCCCATATTGCCATGTAAAGCCTCTAACCCATCTTCCTAGAAAACCATTGTTTGGCTATGTTACCGCTTTTGCTCAGCCCCTCTTATAACGTTGCTAGTTGCAGGTGCCTTGCAGGTTGTTCCATGTTGGAACATGGATATGTTGGGATATCACCTTATCTCTTATTTAATTAATGCATCTATACACTTGGTAAAGGGTGGAAGGCTAGGCCTTTTGCTTGGTGTTTTGTTCCACTCTTGCCGCCCTAGTTTCCGTCATACCGATGTTATGTTCCTTGATTTTGCGTCCCTAACACAATGAGGGTTTATGGGCCCCTCTTGATAGTTTGCTTTGAATAAAACTCCTCCAGCAAGGACCAACCTTGATTTTACCATTTGCCTAATAACAACTAAAAACTTGCATAAGGACTTTCCGGACCCCGTGGACTTAATCAACCCCCGGGCCAGTGCTCCACATGAGTGTTGGTCCAAACTAGAGCACCGCGCGGGGCCGCCCCTAGGCAACTCGGGGTATTTGGTATATACCTGTACACTTCGCTCATCCGATGTACCCTGAGAACGAGATTGCGCTACTCCTATCAGGCTAGGTCGGTGCATCGGGAGGTCTTGCTGGACTAGTTTTACCATTGTCTAAATATCTTGTGCACCGGGATTCCGAGTCCTATCGGAGGGTCCCGCAACGGAGGATTCTCTCGGCGGATCGTGAGCTTGTCATGGGCTAAGTTGGGACACCCCTGCAGGGTTTAAACTTTCGAGAGCCGTGCCCGCGGTTATGTGGCAGACGAGAATTTGCTAATATCCGGTTGTAGAGAACTTGACACTTGACTTAACTAAAAGACACCAACCGCGTGTGTAACTGTGATGGCCCCTTTTCGACGAGGTTCGGGAAGAGAACATGGTGGGGTTATGTATGAACATAAGTAGTTCAGGATCACTTCTTGATCACTTCTAGTTTATGACCGTTGCGTAGTTTCTCATCTTACTCTTGTACTCGTATGTTAGCCACCATATTTCCTTAGCGCTTGCTGCAGCTCCACCTCATTACCACATCCTACCCATAAGCTTAAATAGTCTTGATCTCGCGGGTTTTGAGATTGCTGAGTCCTCGTGACTCATAGATACTACCAAAATAGTTGCATGTGCTGATGATACCAGTGCAGGTGATGCTATGGAACTCTAGTGGGAGTTCGAAGAGGACCTTGCCGTTACTGCGTGTATTTTCCAGATGATCAGTAGTGGAGCCCAGTTGGGATGATCGGGATTTAGCATTTGGGGTTGCCTTCTTTTCATTTGGATCCGTCCATAGTCGGACTATGTGTGTACTCTGAATGATGTATGAATTATTTGAATATTGTGTGACATGGCGATTGTAAGCCAACTATTTATCCCTTCCTTGTTCATCACATGAGATTGTGTGAAGATGACCCTTCTTGCGACAAAACAAACATGCGGTTATGCCTCTAAGTCGTGCCTCGACACGTGGGAGATATAGCCGCATCTTGGGCGTTACACGGATCCAGGCCCGTGCGACGCCCTGCTCCATGCATCTCTCTTTCTCCCTGCCTTCTTCTTCCTCCCCTACTTTAATCCCTCTCCCCTATTCGTTTGCTTTCCTGCTAGGAAATGAGCAGAGCCCCGACGCCTATCCGCTAGAGCATGCCCCGCCTCGACCTCGTCGGTGACCATCGGCGCTGCCGTAGATGAGCACCACCATCCCTCATCCTCCCTTCCTTTCCCCATCTCCCTCTTCCTTTCTCCTCTTCAATCTCCCTTACCTCGTCCCTGTCCCTCTCTGTTGGCCAGGAGCTCCAGGAGCCCATGGACGCCATCGAGTCCTCAAGCTTGCCGCTTGAGCAAGCCCCGCCGCCGCTGGTCATAGATGTCACGAGGTCCCGTTGGGAGCCGCCAGATCCGCCCGTCGGAGACCTTCCCTGCTGCCTGCAAGCCGCACCCCCGCTACAGCCTTCCCGTCCAGCGCTGCCATTGCCCTGCTTCCTGACGAGCAGAGGACCGCGCCCACTTCAGTGCCTCCCCACTGTCTAGATCGAGCGAGAGGAGCTCACCCGGTCCAGCCGCGTGTTGAGCGCGCCCTCACCAAGGCTCACGCCAGCTGCCTCCTCTCCACCGACTGGGCCTTAGACCATGGTGAGCAGCCCACCCACGCCCAGTAGCGCACCAGATTTGGCCCGCATCATTTTTCCCGTTCCGGACGTTTTAGCTAATTATCCAGAGACTGCAGATTTACAGTTTGGCCCCTCATGTTCATGAATATAATAACTAATTAAATGTGTATTGGATAAAAATGTTTTATATATGTAAAATGCTTAGAATTCATCTAGTTTCATAATATCCCACTTTCATCCATGTTTAAAATGTTTTAATTGCTGTTTGCATCTAATTTGCTCAAATGACATGCTAAAATGGTTTATTTCATAACTAATTAACCGTAGCTCCGAATTAGATAAACTATATATGTAACTTGTCTCGAAGAATGCATAGATTAACATGGTGGCATTACTTTGCATGTTTAACAATTCTAAAATATGATTTAGGGCAGAACAATACCAAATTCAAAATATGCATATGGGGATTTTCCGGAATTGTTGTTCCTTGTTCCGGCCTCATTTAAACTTGCCTAGATAGGTAGTTTTATTATGCTTCACCCTTTCCATGTTTAATAACATTTAATATTCTTTGGTACATAAACGAGAGTGAACTAAATAATTTGAATATGGTGTTTCGTCAATATGCATCTTGTCGGGATATACCCCGCGGTATGACCCGACCGGATATATGACTCGGCCGGACTTGGCGACTCACTAGGCGACTCGCCCGGACTTGGCGGTTTACGGCGACCCGCCTGAATATTACAATTCAATAGTGACCCGGCAGACGGGTAAGACGGACGACAAGGCCCAAGGCCCAGTAGGCCGGTTCATGTATGGTGGGCCGGCTTAAGAGGAAAGCATAATGAATATTACCTTACAAAGGAAGTAAGACTAGGACTCCACTTGTAATAGAGTAATCCTAATCCTAATAGGATTAGTCATGTAAGCCGCCCCTTCAACATATATAAGGAGGGGTAGGGCACCCCAAGAGGCAAAGGTTCCACAAGTTTGACAAGTTAGGTTTAGACATACAAGTCAATAGCTCTCGAGATAGAGCACCCTTGTAATCATGTTCATCATCATCATCAATATCAATGAAGCATGATGTAGGCTTTTACCTCCACCGTGAGGGGCTAAACCTGGGTAAAACCTCGTCTCTCATCCCACTCAACCCCTCTCTAGCTACCACATAGATGTGTTGGCCTCGCGACTAAGTCCTGACACTAAGGACATCTGCCATGATTTATTCCATGATAGTTGGTGCCCACCGTGGGGCCTGCGCACGGTGGTGTTGAGTTTTTGGAGGGATTTTTGAAGAAGAGTAGGTGGGAAGAGGATCTACGTCATCAACGAGCAGTTGGAAGAAAACATACATGATTAAGATCAAGAGAAATTAGGGTTGCAGCGTCTCGTGAGCTGTCGCCGATACGACCTTTCAAGATCTGTCGAGACCGAGAGGAGATTAGTGTCAAAGCTTACGCGTTTTGTCGATCGAAGGAGATGCGTCAAGTCAATCCGTATCTGAATCAATCCAAATCAGTACAATCCATGAGTCATCATCGATGGTTCATGCACAGCCGTTCAAAGCCTTAGGGGACTAAAAACAGCGAGGACAACTCTAGAGTCAACGATCACAACCCCGAATCGAGATCCATCTTTGACTTTGCCTTGCGCCACCGCCGACCGTGTCAAGAGCCGTCGTCGCGGACACATGCCAAGCCGCCGGTACCTTCAAATCACCCGTCTCTGGAACACCACGGGACTCGGTACCTCCAAGCCGCTCTGGCTAGTCTCCTCAGCTTTAAAATCGCCGAGTCCGAGTCGTCGCTGTAGTCTTGGGAGACTTCCTAGCCATTTCCCAGCCGCTGTCGGGTCTTGCTGCTCCGAGTTACTATCAACTGCCGTCCCGAGTCGCTGGAGGAGTCGGCCTCGTTTGCCTCCGAATCGCCGTTGTGGCCTCAGGCTGGATGCGGCCTTGCAACAAGCCGCCCTCGCAGCTGCGCCTCCATGGCCTCACCTGGGCCGCCGCACCTCGAGCCGGCCCTGCCTTCACGGCCGTCTCCACCGTGGCCTTGAGCCGTCATCTCCGCCCTGACCTGCGCTGCCGCGCCTCAAGCGGCTCGGCCTCATGGCCGTCTCCATCATGACTTTGAGCCAGTCCCACCTCCACGCGCCTCTGCGGACGTGCCCGCTTTAGGTTTGCCTTGAACCGCACTGCCGCATCTTTGTCCGAGCCGCCGTTGTCTCTGCTGCTTTAACCCGCCAGAGTCTGCTCCGAATCGCCATCACGATGCTCAAAGGAGAACCCGCGGGCTCGTCCTTTGATGGCACCTCTTCAATTTGCTCGGTGGCCCATCTGTGTTAAACTGCACTGCGCAATCTTTGCCTTATCAGAGTCAGCCGCCCTTGCCGTGAAAAGCCATCCTCGGTGTCGCTGAGCAGAAGATTCAATCATAGTAAACACCAAATCTGCTGCAAAAGCCTCGACCATGACCCGGCTACCTACAACACTTGCCGGTCTTCACGTTTTCCACCAAGTTTCTCTACAACGTTTGGCCAGGTCTGCTACGACCGCATCTTGGCGTTTGATACCATATCCAAATTCTTGGCCAGTTACCAGCATATATGGACATTTTTACCCGGTGATGGTATTGTGGGGATAAATCCTCGACTGAAATCAATTGTGTTCCTGATCACACAAAAGGAATGGGAGTGTTAGCTGAAGATTGCTGGTGTTGTTGTGTTCTGGGTTTTGTACCCATTGCTGATGTCTAGCCCGCCTGTCTCCATGAAGCGTCAGTTCCGCCGCGGCTGAGCGCCGACTTTTTTTTTTTAGAGAAAAGGCAGGAGCCCGACTTTATAAATAAAGCCACCAGGCAGAGTTACAGCAACAGAACCAACACCCAGAACGAGTTTAACAGCCATGGATCATAAGTAGCATTACAAGGCATTCAGCCTAACATGGCACACAGGCCAGCACTTCACCAAAAAGCATCGGGGTAAACTTAGGGAGCCGCCCTTGGAGTACGCCGCAGAAGGAATGACGCCGTAGATTTCAATTTGGATGACATGTCGTCGAAGGCCTGAAGGTCCCCTTCCTTAGTCAACAATCTCCACTGCTGCAAAAAGACATTGGCTTTAAATAAGCAGCTGACAGGGTTAGCCGGAAAAATGCGTTCAATCGTGAACTTGTTCCTAATAGTCCACAAAGACCACCCAATCGCAGCCCAACCAACTAAGAAGACCCGCTTGGACTGCCCAGATAAGGAATTGGAATATCGCCTAAGGTCCTGAAAGGAGGAAGGAGCCTATATGACATGAAGCCAAAGTCTGATGCAACACCACATGAGTTTAGCTAAGGAGCAATGGAAGAAAATATGGTCAGTATTCTCAAGAGCCCCACAAAGAACGCACCTATCAGTGCCCGGCCCATTCCTTTTCTTAATTTGATCGGCCGCCGGCAGCTTACGACGCACAGCTTGCCATAGGAATATTTTAATCTTAGGAGGGATACGGGCAGACCAAATATCCTTAAACTTTACCGAACAGCCACCAGAGATAAGCTTATGATAAGCTGATTTAACAGAAAAGCGCCCCGACGAAGAAAGGGGCCAAACCACGGATCCTCTTCCGCTGAAAGCAGGGGGAAGCAAGCAGTAAGGCGCTGCCAGTCTTCCAACTCTACAGGGGAAAGGGATCGCCGAAATTCTAATACCCAACCCTGACCCGAGAGCTCAGAGATAGAGATCTCGGGATCAGCACAATAAGAAAACAGGACCGGAAAGGCAACCGCAAGCGTGGTGTCACCGACCCACCAATCCAACCAAAAACGAGTCGATTTACCATTCCTGACAACAAATTTGACAAGGGACCGAAAAATCGGCCGAACTTTAACCAATTGGCGCCAAAATTGAGACCCTCCAGAAGCAGAGGCAAACATTGGGCTGGAGGTAGGGAAATATTTAGCTTTAAGAATCGAAAGCCAGAAAGGGCGCTCCTCAAGAGTCATTATCTTCCACCATCATTTAATCAAAAGACAGTTGTTCATGACTCTCGTGTTAATAATGCCAAGGCCCCCCTTGTCCTTAGGACGGCAAATGATGTTCCATCTGACCAGTCTATATTTGCGTTTATTGTCCGCGGAGTTCCAGTAGAAAGCACCCCTATGCTTGTCGAAGCCAGAGTGAGTCCCATTGGACAGAAGGTAAAAACCCATCAGGAACATCGGGAGGGACGAGAGGCACGAGTTGGTAAGAGCAACTTTGCCCGCCTGCGTGTTATAGCGGCCGCGCCAAGGGAGGACTCTATTGCCAACTTTAGCGACCACCGGGGCAAAATATTTAGCCAAGAGCTTATACGGGGAAATAGGAATCCCTAAATATTTGAGAGGGTACGACCCAAGGGAACAATTCAGAAGGTGAGCCACCCGTTGCGCTTCCGACTCCGAAACCCCAGTCACAATGACCTCGCTCTTGGAAAAGTTAATTTTAAGACCCGAGAGAGCTTCGAAGCAAAGCAGAAGGAATTTCAGATTGATGAGACTGGTCTCATTGAGCTCTACCATAATGATGGTGTCATCCGCATACTGAAGATGAGTTATGCCATGAGGTATAAGGTGAGAGCTCACCAGAGAAATATGCCCAGCCAACACGGCCCGAGAGAGGATACGAGATAAAGCATCCGCAACAAAATTGAAAAGCAGAGGAGACACAGGGTCCCCTTGTCTAAGACCCCTACCATTAGCAAAGAAATCACTAGTTTGGCCATTCACAACCACTGCCGTGTGCCCACCTGAGACGAGTTGCATCAACCGATGCATCACCGGACCCTCAAAACCTTTAGCCAAGAGGACTTGCCTAAGAAATTTCCAACTCACAGAGTCGTACGCTTTTTCAAAATCAAGCTTAAGGACCACAGCCTTGGTCCCCTTCATCCGCAGGTCGTGGACTATCTCATGTAAACACAAAACCCCATCCAAGATGAATCTCCCTGTAATGAATGCGGATTGGAAAGGGCTAATGACCCGATGGGCTATCGGGGACACCCTGGTAGCCATGCCCTTAGCTGGCATCTTAGCAAAGTTGTTAATTAAAGCAATGGGCCGAAATTGCGAAATTAAGTCGGCCCCCTTGATTTTAGGAATAAGGGTGAGAACCGCGTAATTAAGCCTTGAAATGTCAACGGTGCCCAGCCAAAAACCTTGGATGATAGCTTTAATAAGGCCCTTAAGCTGGGGCCAGAATTGTCGAAAGAAAGGAATGGACAAGCCATCAGGTCCGGGAGCCGCATTAGCATTGGCAGTCCGAATAGTTTCAAAAATTTCCTCTTTAGATGGGGGAATAAGCAGGAGGTCGTTATCAGCGCTCGACAACTTTTCAAGGGGAGGCCAGAAATCCGGGGCGAGCGTAAAATCCAGCTCAGGTTTAGCCGCTAGCAAGTTAGAGAAGAATTGGACCACATGACGGAGAATGACTGAAGGGTCAGCAACCCTGACACCATCAATCAAAAGGCTGTCGATTAGGCATCTACGATGTCTGCCATTCGCAATGGCAAAGAAATAAGCTGTGGGCACATCGCCCTTAAGAGTCCAATTAATGGTGCCTCTTTGTTTCCAATAAACTTCCTCCTGGCGATGGATATCCAGGAGCGCCTTTTCTAGACCGTAACGGATCTGCCATTCAGCCTCAGAAAGACCAGAGTTGTCCGCACGTTTATCAAGATCACCAATTTGGGCACCCAGCCTCGATTTGTCGCGCCTTAACTCAGCAAAATGATTCCTAGACCAACCTTTGAGAAATTTTCTCAAGCAATAAGAAACATGATGCCAATCATCCATAGGGCCAAAAGAACGACGGGGAGAGGAGATACATGCCGAAATCTTCCGGGCCATCATGGTGGGGAAACCCTCCACGAGGAGCCAGGACGCATCGAATTGAAACCTGTGGCAGCCAATAGGACCGGACCCATCATCAAGGATAAGGGGAGCATGGTCAGATCCCACAATGGCCAGGGCACGCAAACGCACCCTAGGAAAAAGGGCATCCCACCCAGGGAAAAGAAAGACCCTATCAAGAACCGCATGAATGGGGGAAGCTTGCCGATTAGTCCAAGTGAAATGGGCTCCAACCCTAGGAATTTCACGAATGGCCGTATCCCTGATAAAAGCATTGAATGCCTCAGCCAAAGCCCAGGAGAAGTTATCAAAACTCTTGTCAAAAGGATATCTCAACAGATTAAAATCACCCCCAATCAAGAGGGGGATCTGGCAGGAGTCAATTTTATCATATATCTCGTCCAAGAAATCATAAGAGAAGGAATGATCAGCCGGGCCGTATACCACCATGAACTCAAGAATAGTGTTGAGGGAACGATGGGAAACTACCGTACTATCCCAATACCTTCCGTGATAAAAAGCTACAAAGTCAAATATATCATTATTGGTGCCCAGAAGAAAGCCACCAGACTGACCAACAGAGGCCACAAAATTCCACCTGAATCTATCTATCCCAGCAACAGCCGAAAGTTCACTCGAGGAGAAGGAGGGTTTGAGAGTCTCGACAAGGCCAATAAAATCCACTTTTTCAGACCGCACCATGTCTTTGAGTTGGTCCCTGCGCCCCCTAGCGCAGAAACCTCTGATATTCCAAAATAAGGCCTTCATCTGAAGGAAAGGTTTTTGATTCTAAGGCTCGACCTGCATGGAGCCTTGCAGGATTTAGCACGTTTCCCAGCCCCCCGTTTCTGAACCGGGGAGACCTGACAGCCTTCAGTCTCCCCCACAACCCCTCCGGCCACAACCAGAGGGGCGGGCACACCAGCCACAGCCTCCTTGGCTTTCGCAATGTTAGCCTGAGCTAGCTCGTTAGCTCTAATCACCTCAAGTAAGGAAGACAGGGAGCCCAAACTGGAATCTAGACAAATCCCAACATCATCTAATATTTTAAACAACTGCTCATCGGACTGAGAAGGTAAAACTAATCTAACAGGAGATGTAACCAATGGAGGGGGAGAAGGCGGAGTAGGACCCGAACCTGGAAGAGGAAGATCCCGCGCCGCCGCACGACGGGCCGCCCTGTCTGCCACCCGCTCGCCGCTGTTGGGGACCCGGCCACTCTTGCGAGCAGTAGAGGCGGGGGAGCGAACAGGCACAGGGTGGGCCCGGCAGGGGGACGCAGCCGCTGTGGAAGGGCCCGAAGCCGCCCCCAAGTCCACCTCCAGCCTACGGCAGAGCCCAGCCGCGGACTGCCTGGAATCCCCAGAGGCTCTGCTCTTCGCAGAGAGCTTCTTCATCGCTGATTTCTTCCTCTTCTTGGACGCCGACGGGCCAGCCGGGGGGAGATCTTCAATGCCTGACAGCAAAGGGGAAGTGGGGCGAGTGGGAAGATTAGAGCACGCCGCCGACCGCCGGGTGCCCTTCGTCCCACCAGAGGCCGCTGCCCCACCACCGCATCTTGGTACGGAACCCTGGATCCCACCAGCCGCCGGAGCACAATCTTTCATCAAATCTTGTTCTTCAGGGGACATCCCATCCCACTCGGACTGAGTAAAACGAGGATCCATGCCGTGCATCGAATCATCATGGCCCCCATCACCGTCCTTACTCTTGTCATCATGGCCGGAGGCCGGAGGGGGAGGGGGAGGAGGAGGAGAGGCAGCGCCCGGGGCACCCTCCACCCGGACCCGAAGCCTGAATCCGCCCGCCGCCGGGAAAACATCGACATAACCACGAATGCAGATAGGGTCAACACACCAAACTCGAAGGCGAACTGGTCCAAGAACAGAGAGCGAGTCTTGATCAACCTCAATGGGTTTTCCTATGAGCACTCCAAAAGCCATCAGAAAGTTCGAGGTGCGCATGTTAGGAGGCACATCATCCACGAGCACCCAGACAGCAGAGAGGGAAGCAATGGCCTTGGATCCATTGAAGGCGGCCTTGACCGATACCACAAGCTGGTTCAGAGGTAGCATGAAACTGGTACAGGAGGAAATCATGTGAAGACTCTCTTTAGAGGGAAATGTAGCAGCAAACTCAGAGTCAGATAACTGGCGAATCTGCCAGTCCCACCCGCCATCGTCCCACAGCTTTAGTTCATCCAGAAGCGCCTGGGAGGAGATGCGCTTATCCTGAACAGAAATGATACCAACATTGGAGAGCGAGGGACTGGGAGCAACTACAGGAACCTCCTTATCAAGGGCAAAGAAAGAACAGCCAGGGAGGCCAATCCCGTAATGGACGAAGGAAGGAGGTTTGACACGGCTTTGGCAGTCCACCGTGAGGTGGCCGTCCTCCCTACAGATGAGGCAAAACGGGGGGTTTTCACAACGGGACTGGAAATGGCCAGGACGATGGCACGCGAAGCAGGTGAGGCTAGGATTGGAGACCTGAGATTGAGGGGGATTGCGGCTAGGGCCACGAGGGGGAGGGGGAGGAAGAATACCATCACCAGAGGAGCCGGCACCCGCACCGGCGCCACGCCCCGCAGCAAAGCCGAAGGGGCGGCGGGCCGGGGCCCCCGACACACCACGGGGAACGAAACGAGCAGGACCGCCACCAGCCACCGCCGGCGCCCGCGGCGGCCGGCCACCCTGGGGGACACGCGAGGGAGGAGACGGGGAGGGCCCCAAGGAGCCCGCCCGACTCCCCAGCGCCGCCTGCTCCCAGGGATCGGCCGCAGCCACCGGAGTAGCAGACACAGGGGGAGGAGGATTCGCCAGCCCAGATCCAGAGGCACGAGAAGACGCACCGGCCGCCTCCGAAGCCCCCGCGCCCGGAGCGAGCGAGGCATGGAGCTTGGCACGGAGCGAAGCCTCATACTCCAGATCCGCGCCGGCGTCGCCAGAGCCGTCGCGCCCCCGCTTGTGGCCGGAGACCGCCTCGCTAGAGGACCCGCGGGAACGATCCATCACGGCAACCGCCGCAAAGGGGAGGAGGAGAGGGGGTGGAGGGGGAGATCTAACAAAGCGGCGGATGGGGAGACGTTGACGGCGCAGGTCAGAGGAAGAAGCAGGAAACCCTAGAAAAGGAGGAAACGCCCCCTTCCGAACCCATAAATAGTCGGAGCTAGCCAGGCCAAGATCGCCAGGAGGGGCCGGGGAAGGAGTGGGCTGGATCTGGGCCAACCTCGGCCCATGATCCAAAGACAGGAGGGGGGGGGAAGTCAACAGAGGAGTCCAACGAAGGAACCGAAACAGGCCCACCTGGCCCAACGACACCGAGAGGATCCAACGGCCCAGCCCGATGCACCAGCGCCTGCCCCAGCGCCTGCCCCAGCCCCAGATCTAGGGTTCGCACGGGCAGCGCCGCCGCCGCGGAAGCGGGGACCACGGCCAAAGCCGAACCAGGGGAGGCGGCCGCCGGGGGGGAGGACACCGGCGACATCACCACGGCCAACCCCGGGCCAGCCAGAGGGACATCCAGAGACCAGGAGGCAGCACGCCGGTGACCGCGAGCAACATGGCACCAGCCATCCGCAACCACACCCAGCCCGACTGACTGCCCCCTGCCACCTGGAGCAAACTTGCGCCGGCGACCCACCGCCAGAGAAGACGACGGACCAACCACCAGATCCGGACGAGAGGGAGGGGTAAGAACCTCAGACTCCGAGCCGGATTCATCCGAGTCGAGCACCCAAAACCTGTTGGACCGGGACGCAGACGGAGCCGCAACACTGAGAGGGGGAACCGAGGGGAGGGAGGGGGTGGGGTTTGCCGCCGGCGAGGAGCCCAGAGAGGACTTCCGAGGGGAGAGGGGGAGAAGAGCCGCACGGGATGGGAACGCCGACGAAGTAGGGCCGCGAGGCGACACCGCCCCAGGAGGGGGGAGAACGGGGGAGGGGGGGAGAGAGCGCCATCTTGTCTAAGTGGTCCGACCTGAGCGCCGACCTGGCTACCTACACACCTGCAGTATGCTCCCTTGCTGTGAACTGGCCCTGTTTCCTCCCATGCACCTGTACTAATTGGAGAACATAAAAGAAAACCAGTACTGGCAGTGGTGACAACCCGGTGGCCCAGTCGTTTTCCCCTGTAGATTACAAATGCTCGGCAGTTTATAGTCTAGCATATATGGACACGGGTGGTGGTGCAAACAATGGTACTGTGCCAAGCTACCAGCCAAGACTGTCAGGGTTTATGCTCAACAAAAAGGGACGTCATATAGATGTTTCGTCACATGGAAATCATCTAACATTAAATATATCAGGTGATATCTGTCCAGACTATTTTGAATAGCACATATTAACCTTTTCTTTTGAGAACAATTACTCCGGTTCGTGATATTGTTTATGCAGGACAATTATTCACGGCAAGAGCGGTAGCGATTCGCCCGCATCCATACTATCTCTAATGCTGCGGTTGTTTTTACCATCCGCCTACGCGGTTTGGTGTATCTCAACACACTGGAGCTATACCCGCTCCATGAGCTGTTTATTGAGTGCAAGCAAGTCGCTGTTCGGGTAGCCCGGTTTTTTCTTCCAACAAATTGAAGGCCAATTATCATATATTATCAGCCACCGTCTGCACTGGATGGCTCAAGGAGCAGGCGCACAAGTCGCCGCCACTACAGTTTGGATAACTTCAAAAACAGTTAGTTGGGATGAACTATTGGCCGAGTCGCTGACACAGCTTATACGGGATCATTTATAAACCCGCTGCAGTCATCTCAACTTTCTGTGGATTGACATCGCGTTATCAAACACCAATAATACACATCTTATGCTATGGTCAAAATATGAAGAATCTCAAGACAACTCCTCGAGTCGCCTTGAGACTCGGGGGCTATGATGACACGACTCAGTAAATGACTGACGGTTTAAGGCAAAGCAAGTCAAGACCCCGGGTCATTGGAGGGAAGATAACCTAGTCCCGGAGGCTACCGCCATATTGGTGAAAATTTTAAAGGCCGTCAGAAGATTTCCGGCTTATAAAATAGCCTGACAAATATAAAGTTCCGGCTCAATGGAAGAGCTCTGGGTTATCAGGAGAAGATTCCGGTTCAAAATCCGGCTGAAGGGAAATCTGTTTCTCACAATGCTTTGAAGCTCTCAATATCCGGTTTAAGAATTTCCGGCTCCAAAAGAATTAATATCTCGCAAGTTCAAGTTCCCAGAAAAATTAAAGGGGCCAAAGAGAGTATGTTGCAAAAGCACAACTCAAACATAGGCGCCCATTGAGCACATCTCAAAAATATTGCTTGGGGGCTCTTTTGTTCTAATGAACAAAGAGTTTTTTTAACCCTTGTAATAGGCTTAAAAGCCAGGCTTGGAAGCTAGGTGTATTCACCTAAAACCCCGAGCTATCTTGCCTTTTTAAGTAAGCCACTCCACCCAGGTAATCCTGAAATGACCCGCCGAACGTTTGACAAGTCAATCTTATATAGACACTGAACCTGTCAAAGTTGAAACAATGATTGGTTAATTTGAGGTCCATCTTATAAGATTTGTATATATGTTTAACTCAGTGTCCTGGTAGCCCATGAAAAGCCTCGTTTTTGTTTGTTTTTATTCGACAGATTTTTTGAGGTTTATCGAATGAGGCTTATACGGTTTTATGATTACAATTCACCGGTGTTTATTAACCCGGCTTGGCTTTCGACTATAAGTTGCCAGGGTATGATGAGAAATTATTCGGTGTTTATTAACCCGGCCTGGCTTTGGACTATAAGTCGCTAGGGTATGATGAGATATTTTCCGATGTTTATTAACCCGACTTGGCTTTGGACTATAAGTCACCAGTGTGTGATGATTATGCACTTGGAGTTATGCATCCAAGGTTTTGAGATGTTAGCCTTTGCTGCGACTGGCATGATAAGCCGACAATGTTCATAAGTATCACAACCAGCAGTATAAATCAATCCTACAGGTATGTTTTCCTGGTTATATGAATATGTGAGGTTTCATAACCTGCCTTGGTTTTTAACTTTAAGTTGCCAGTATGTTTAGGCTTGAATGGCCTTAATGCTAGTCTTTTCCATAATTGCATAAGACTATATTTGGGTTGTTACATCCTGACTTTTGACATTAAGTCTCAAGGGCATATGTTGTTTAAACTCTGTGCAGGATTTGCAGAGCTATGACTTATATAAATGATTAAGTTCAAGCCCATCATCAAAAATTGAAATTGGTGTTTCAAAAGGGTTATCAATTATTTATTTTCACAAAGGCTATAAGCTGCCGGGTTACAAAAATCCCACATTACAATGGATGCGCATTAAGTCACCATCGGCCAAGAGCCACTGAGTATTTAAACTCCGGATTTATTTGTCAACCGATAAGGTATTCAAATCTTTAATAGCCAAACTTGTCTAGATTGTCATGATGATATTGAATGATTGAGGTTTTCATACCGGATTATATTATTCAAATCTTGAATAGCCAACATGGCTGGATTTTTATTATGGTTATCAATAACAAGTATTATGATTGAGGTTTTCAAAGTTGCTTCAACGCAATGCTTATTATTTTATCAATGGGTATGATTTATTCTACAATGGAATAGTCCCGAGTTGTTGTAGGTACACAACCCGACACTTGGGAGCTACATTATTCAAGTTGAGATTACATCAAATATGCAAGTCTCATGTCCCTGCAAGCATGCACCATGACACTTGGGGGCTAATGCAAAGTCATTTTTACTGGCCTTATTGAAGACCCGACTCATCACATCATAATGAGCCGGCCCTTGGGGGCTACCAATTGCTCCTGTAAAAAATTCAGGGTACACAAGTTAAATCCATTATATTGAAGGGTCCACTGCTCAGTTGGTAAAGCACAAGGCTCTTAACCTTGTGGACGTGGGTTCAAGCTCCACGATGGAGGTTACATCATATGATGTTATTTTCAATGAAGTATATATAAAGTTCCAACTCATTATTATCATACTAAGCCGGCCCTTGGGGGCTACATGTTGCTGTTCAAATCTACATGATCATATCTACAAAGTCCCTGCTCATTATTGCATAATGACCCGACCCTTGGGGGCTACACTGGTTGAAGTTTTTATCAGCATAAGGCAATTACAAGTCCCATGTTGCTGCAAGCATGACAACCCGGCACTTGGGGGCTACATATGTGGAATATTTAGTTGGACTAGTGACTGAGATGAATAACCCGGATTTCTTCAAGGTTGCAACATTTATATAGAAGCAAGTCTTCAGCTGTTACTACGCTCCCTTCTTAAGACTTGGGGGCTACAAGTGATATGTATATAAGAGAGATACATTTTCAAGCTTGATGTTAGCAACAATTATGACCCGGTGCCATCAATATTTACAAACCGGTAACTTTGGCAATAATAAACCGACAAGTTCTACATCTTCAAGCCGGCTGAAAATCAGATGAGTATTTCAAAGACCAATATTTTTGTTAAGAATTGGGAGCTGAATCAAATGAATTATTATTCACAATATTTTTCTATGAGAAACCAATGTCAGCAAATTGATTATGAGGCTGGTCTATTGACCCGGACTTTTCAGAAGAGCGGAATAACAAGGACTTAAGGATGATCAGGTACTAGTTCATAAAAACTTTTAACCCGGAGCACAACCTGTCTATTTTGTTCTTGTGTTTATTTTGCAGGATCAGTTTAACATGGATAAATCCAAATTAAACTGGGAGCTAATGTCGGGGATATACCCTGCGGTATGACCCGACCAGATATATGACCCAGACGGACTTGGCGACTCACTAGGCGACCCGCCCGGACCTGGCGGTTTACGCCAACCCGCCTGAATATTACAATTCACTAGTGACCTGGCAGACGGGTCAGACAGACCACAAGGCCCAAGGCCCAATAGTTCGGTTCATGTATGGTGGGATGGCTTAAGAGGAAAGCATAATGAATATTACCTTACAAAGGAAGCAAGACTAGGACTCCACTTGTAATAGAGTAATCCTAATCCTAATAGGATTAGTCATGTAAGCCACCCTTCAACATATATAAGGAGGGGCAGGGCACCCCAAGAGGGAGAGGTTCACAAGTTTGACAAGTTAGGTTCAGACAGACAAGTCAATAGCTCTCGAGATAGAGCACCCTTGTAATCATGTTCATCATCATCAATATCAATGAAGCATGATGTAGGCTTTTACCTCCACCGTGAGGGGCTGAACCTGGGTAAAACCTCGTGTCTCTCGTCCCACTCAACCCCTCTCAAGCTACCACATAGATGAGTTGGCCTCGCGACTAAGTCCTGACACTAAGGACATCTCCCGTGATTTATTCCACGACACAACTTGTTGCATATTGAGCTCGACTTAACTTGTAGTACTGATTCTTGCACTTTGCCATGCCATGCGTCATTAAAATGGACATGCATCATACTTGATTGTGCATCATGCCATGATTATGCTTGTTGGTTTACTATGTTGTTTGTTTCTTTCCGGTTGTGCTTTCCTTGATAGTTCCGGTTATGTTGTGATTGTGAGGATCCGTTCGACTACGTTGGCTCATCTTCTTCATGGACTCGTTCTTCTCCCTAGCGGGATTTCAGGCAAGATGACCGTCACCTTGGATCTCACTACTATCTTTGCTATGCTAATTGTCTCGATGCTATCACTATGCCGCGCTACCTACCACTTGTTTATCAAGCCTCCCAAATTATCATGTTAGCCTCTAACCTTTTTACCCTTCTTAGCAAACCGTTGTTTGGCTATGTTACCGCTTTGCTCAGCCCCTCTTATAGCGTTGCTAGTTGCAGGTGCAGTTGCAGGTTTTTCCATGTTGGGACATGGATATCATGGGATATCACAATATCTCTTATTTAATTAATGCATCTACATACTTGGTAAAGGGTGGAAGGCTTAGACTTTTGCTTGGTGTTTTTGTTCCACTCTTGCCGCCCTAGTTTCCGTCATACCGGTGTTATGTTCCTTGATTTTGCGTCCCTAACACGATGAGGGTTTATGGGCCCCTCTTGACAATTTGCTTTGAATAAAACTCTTCCAGCAAGGACCAACATTGGTTTTAACATTTTCCCAACCTAATAACTAAACATGATAATAAATATGACGCATAGGGAGTTAGCACTACCCGAGGTTCGTTATTCAACCTAATACAGGGGGCCAGTGCTGATGGTGTTGGTCCCAAATGTAACACCCACAATGCGGCTATATCTCCCACGTGTCGGGGCACGACTTAGAGGCATAGCCGCATGGAAGGTTTGTCATAAGAGGGGTAATCTTCACACAATCCCATGTACTGAATAAGAATGGGATAAAGGGTTGGCTTACAATCACCACTTCACACAAATACACGATTAAATATACATCATCCATAATACAATCAAGGTCCGACTACGGAACCAAAATAAAAGAAGATAACCCCAATTGCTAGATCCCAGATCGTCCCAACTTGGCTCCACTACTGATCGACATGAAACGAAACAAGACAACGATCAAGATCTTCATCGAGCTCCCACTTGAGCTCAGTTGCGTCACCTGCACTGGTATCATCGGCACCTGCAACTGTTTGGAAGTATATGTGAGTCATGAGGACTCAGCAATCTCACACCTGCGAGATCAAGACTATGTAAGATTATGGGTAGGAAAGGGGTAATGAGGTGGAGCTGCAGCAAGCACTAAGCATATATGGTGGCTAACATACGCAAATAAGAGCGAGAAGAGAAGCAATGCACGGTCGTGAACTAGAAGTGATCAAGAAGTGATCCTGAAACTACTTACGTTCAAGCATAACACAAGAACCGTGTTCACTTTCTGGACTCCACCGGAAAGAGACCATCACGGCTACACACGGGGTTGATGCATTTTAATTAAGTTAAGTGTCAAGTTCTCTACAACCGGACATTAACAAATTCCCATCTACCCATAACCACGGGCACGGCTTTCAGAAGTTCAAAACCCTGGAGGGGTGTCCCAACTTAGCCCATCACAAGCTCTCACGGTCAACGAAGGATATTCCTTCTCCCAGGAAGACCCGATCAGACTCGGAATCCCGGTTACAAGACATTTCGACAATGGTAAAAACAAGACCACCAAGACCGCCCGATGCACCAACATCCTGATAGGAGTTGCACATATCTCGTTCTCAGGGCAACACCAGATGAGCGCTCCGTACAACTAAAACCAGCCCTCAAGTTTCCCCGAGGTGGCGCTGCAAAGGACTCTAGTTCGGACCAACACTTAGAGAAGCACTGGCCCGGGGGTGGGGTTTAAAATAAAGATGACCCTCGGGAGCGCGACTCCCAAGGGAAAAGTAGGTGGTGGTGAGGCAAATGGTAAAACCAAGGTTGGGCCTTGCTGGAGGAGTTTTATTCAAAGCGAACTGTCAAGGGGTCCCCATAACACCCAACCGTGTAAGGAACGCAAAATTCAAGGAACGTAACACCAGTATGACGGAAACTAGGGCGGCAAGAGTGGAACAAAACACCAGGCATAAGGTCGAGCCTTCCACCCTTTACCAAGTATATATATGCATTAACTAAATAAGTGATAATAATGATATCCCAACAATATCCATGTTCCAACATGGAACAAACTTCATCTTCACCTGCAACTAGCAACGCTATAAGAGGGGCCGAGCAAAGCGGTAACATAGCCAAACAATGGTTTGCTAGGAAAGGAGGGTTAGAGACATGACATGGCAATATGGGAGGCATGATATAGCAAGTGGTAGGCATCGCGGCATAGCAATGGAGCGATCAACTTGCAAGGAAAGATAAAAGTGAGTTCGAGGGTATGGTCATCTTGCCTGAAATCCCACAAGGAAGAAGAACGAGTCCATGAAGAAGACAAACAGACGTAGTCGAACAAAACCTCACAAACGCGACATTATCGGAACTGACCCGAGGCAGCAACACCGGAAAGAAGCAAACAACATAGTAAAAAACCACCATATAAGCATGTCATGATGCCCGACCAAGTATGATGCATGTCCGGTTTAATGATACATGGCATGGCAAAGTGCACAAACAATCCTACAAATTTAGTGGAGCTCAATATGCAACGAGTTGCATATTGACGGAACACCACATGACTTATTTAGTTCACTCTCATTTAGGTACCCAACAATATTAAAAGTTTATTAACGTGGCAAGAGGTCAAGCAAATGAAAACTACCTATCTAGGCAAGTTTAAAAGAGGCCGGAAACATCAAACAATGATTCCGGAAAATCCTCATGAGCATATATTAGGTTTGGTACTGTTCTGCCCTAAACCATATTTTAGAGTTGTTAAACATGCAAAGCAAGTACACCATGTTAAACTAGGCATTTTTCTACCCCAACTACATATAAAATTTATTAAATTCTGAGTTACGGTTATTTAGTGATGAATTAAAGCATTTTAGCATGGCAATTAAGCAAATACATGTAAACCACAGTTTAAACATTTCAAACATGCATGAAAGTTGAAAATTATTCATCTACACAAAATTCTAAGAATTTTTCATATATAATACATTTTAAACCGATGCACCATTTGTGAGTTATAATATGCATGAACTAGGAGGACTTTTCTGCAAATCTGTTTACTAGATTAATTAGCAAATTCCCAAGCGTTGGAAAAAAATACATGAGCCGGATCTAGCTGGGCCAAAGGAAGGGGAAAAAGGCGCTGGGGGGGGGGGTTGCCTCATCATGGTCCTCGGCCCGATTGAGTTAGAAGGGCCGGCCTGGGGAACGAAGAACGCTGCTGGGCCTCGGTCAACGCAATGCGGGGTGCGGGACGAGGCGCTGGTCGAGGCGAGCGAAGCAGAGGGCAGGGTCAATGGTGAGGCAGCCGACGGAGCTCCGGCGACGGAGAGAGGCGAAGCTCGCCGGGGATGGGGGGATCCGGGCGCGGGGTCCCCAGGGCGTCAGACTTGACGTGTGGGACTCCAGGACGGTGCGGCGGCGGAGCTCCAACCGGCGAAGGGCGCAACAAGACGACGTCAATGGCAGGGGACAGCCGGGAACAAGGGTCTTCGGCCCGGATCTGGCCGACGTCATCCCATTCCAAGGGTGCAGAGCGGGGCACGGGACGACGTGGTTCAAGGTGGCGGTGACGAGCTCCTTCAGCGGCCATGGCGTTGGGCGGAGCTCCTGCACGTTCCTGGTACAGAGACGTAGAGGGAGTTGAGAGGGAGGGGGGAAAGGAACGGGAAGGCGGAAGGGTAGGGCGACGGGGATGGCTTGGCGATGGTGCTCGTCTCCGGCGACGAGGAGCATGGGGACGCAAGCTGCATGGCGCGAGGTCCGGCCTGGTCTGTTCACAGCGGCGTCTAGATACGTCCAGAGGAAGGAGGAAGTCGTTGGGCGGCGGTGCAGTTGGACTCCGACGGTTTGAGGCAGAGGGCTCGGGCGAGCAACAGGAGGAAAAATGAGTGGATTTTTGGATCGGGAGGGGATCCCAAGGTGGGGATTTGAGTGTGGTGGCGGCGGCGGGGACAAGTGCCTAGAAGTTAGGGTTTGATCTAATTTGGGTAGGGGTTCGTCTATATATAGGTACAAAAGGATTAGTTTTGGACCCTCCGATCAAAATCATACAGTCTCGGATAAATAGGTTAGGGAGCCCAATTAAGAAAACGGAGACGTTTTGTAGATGTTTGGGGATGATCCGGACACAATGGTGGCGACAGTCTGGGTCGGGTTCGGGACAGCTTTTGGACGCGCGAGGGGGTCGATGCACTGTGCAAAGAGGGTTTGATGGACAAGGTCAAGTGTGTGGTTGGACTGAGAAGAAAGAGGAGGAAAGCTACCCGTCAACATCTGACGTTTTGGCCGACTATATTGTCGCTATAGTTATTCGTTGGGGCATCAAACGGACTCCGAATGCGATGAAACTTGGCAGGAGGTCTACTAACAACTAAACAACACCACACGCCAACTTTCAACCCATTTCGAGAACATTTTTCTGCCACTTATAAAATACTATTTCGGACATGCCGCGGGTGCGTGCAAGTGTGTCTGGGCTTAGAACGGACAACGGAAAGAACGGGGAGGCCGGGACGGATGCAAGTTTTGAAAACATGATGATGCAATGCACATGATGACATGACAAGATGCAACACGCAAGCAAATGACAAGACAACAACAACGAATAACTAGAAGACACCTGGCGCATCGGTCTCGGGGCGTCACAACACTCCACCACTACGGGAGGATCTCGTCCCGAGATCTAGGATCGCACCGGAGGGAAAACGGAAGATGAAAGAAGAGGTAAAACAAAGTTGCTTCTTTGACAAATGAGTGAAACCACGAACCTTGAGAGGTTGAACAAATTGAAAGAAAGAAAGAACACAACCGAGTTGAACGAATTTGAGAGCACTCCGATAGAAAAGAGAAACAAGGAACATTACTAGAACCTTGTAGGTTGAAAGACATAAGAAAAAGGGTTGCAATGGGCAATAAGTACATGCAAGCACTCCGGTAAAAACAAGATGTACAAGGAACGATAAGGATCAATTACAACAACACTCTAGTTGGAAATGGAAAGCAAATAATATGGGCTTGGCAAAATGAAAGCACTTGGATGAGACTCCGGTTAGAAGAGGAATGATAGACACAACACTCCGGTTAAACAAGATATAGAAGGAATAAGAATGTTATAATTTGGGCAGCACTCCGAATGTAAATGGAAGGAATCGAACAAGAATTTGACAAGATGAGAGGATACTTGATGTAATCAACAACACACTGCCTCCGGAACTATTGAAAGAATGGCACAATGGGTAAGAAAGATTTCAGACAACACTCCGGTTGAGAAGGGAGGCAAAACTTGATAAGATGAGAGAACTTGAATGAAGGACACGACACTCCGGTTTAATGGATAAGCAAAAGGAAGAACATGATCTTCACAATACGAGATGATGAGTGAAGAGAGCAACATCACAATGCCTCCGGAACGAAAGAATAGAAGTTGGATCGTTGGAAAGGAAAGAATTGAGAAGAAAATGACAACTTCTTCCACCAATGAGCTTGGAAAACACCCTTCCAAGAAGGTTATAATGGAGTTGTTGGAGAACCAACAATGAAACAAATAAGCTTGTAGTGGGCTTATGGAAAGTTTGTCAAAATCTCGAGGTGAATTTTTTCCACTAACGAAAACAATAGATTGGATTGATATCAACAAGGAGACGAGAAACTTATTTCACCGGGAGGGTAACTGAAGAACTTGGGTCATTTGTAAGCACCATAAATAGCAACAATCCTTAAGGAAAGCTTTAGGTGAAATAAAACCCAAGATAACTCCAAAGAAGAGATTAATGGATTGAAAAGATGTCTTGAGCAAAGAGAAAAATGATGGATTTAGATATGTCTCTCTTGAGAACTTGTGAATCATGAAACATGAAGGGAAATTATCAACAATGACATAATACCACCTCAAAAGATAAGGTAGAAAGAATTGCACTTCGGAATGCAAGATGAAGAATACTTGAAGTATAGCTTGGCAGATCATAGCTTCGAGAGAAATCTTGAAGAACAAATGAATAATGAGAAGAATCCTTGATAAACCACCATGTAGAGCCTCCATGAAGAACTCTGATAACCCACAAGTATAGGGGAGCGCAACAGTTTTTGAGGGTAGAGTATTCAACCCAAACTTATTGATTCAACACAAGGGGAGCCAAAGAATATTCTCAAGTATTAGCATCTGAGTTGTCAATTCAACCACACCTGGAAACTTAATATCTACAACAAAGTGTTTAGTAGCAAAGTAATATGATAGTAGTGGTAACGGTAACAAAAGTAATGATAGCAAAAGTAATGCTTTTGGTATTTTGTAGTGATGATAGCAATAGCAACGGAAAAGTAAATAAGCGAAGAACAATATATGGAAAGCTCGTAGGCAATGGATCGGTGATGGAGAATTATGCCGGATGCAATTCATCATGTAACAATCATAACCTAGGGTGACACAGAACTAGCTCCAATTCATCAATGTAATGTAGGCATGTATTCCGAATATAGTCATACGTGCTTATGGAAAAGAACTTGCATGACATCTTTTGTCCTACCCTCCCGTGGCAGCGGGGTCCTAACGGAAACTAAGGGATATTAAGGCCTCCTTTTAATAGAGTACCGGAACAAAGCATTAACACATAGTGAATACATGAACTCCTCAAACTACAGTCATCACCGGTAAGTATCCCGATTATTGTCACTTCGGGGTTAACGGATCATAACATATAATAGGTGACTATAGACTTGCAAGATAGGATCAAGAACTCTCATATATTGATGAAAACATAATAGGTTCAGATCTGAAATCATGGCACTCTGGCCCTAGTGACAAGCATTAAGCATAGAAAAGTCATAGCAACATCAATCTCAGAACATAGTGGATACTAGGGATCAAACCCTAACAAAACTAACTCGATTACATGATAGATCCCATCCAACCCATCACCGTCCAGCAAGCCTACGATGGAATTACTCACGCACGGCGGTGAGCATCATGAAATTGGTGATGTAGGATGGTTGATGATGACAATGGCGACGGATTCCCCTCTCCGGAGCCCCGAACGGACTCCAGATCAGCCCTCCTGAGAGGTTTTAGGGCTTGGCGGCGGCTCCGTATCGTAAAACGCGATGAATCCTTCTCTCTGATTTTTTTTCTCCCCGAAACCAAATATATAGAGTTGGAGTTGAGGTCGAAGGAGCTCCAGGGGCCCACGAGGTAGGGGAGCGTGCCCCCACCCTTGTGGACAGGTGGTGGGCCCCCTGGCCTTCATCTGTTGCAAGGATTTTTTGTTATTTCCAAAAAGATGTTCCGTGAAGTTTCAGGTCATTCCGAGAACTTTTGTTTGTGCACATAAATAACACCATGGTAATTCTGCTGAAAACAGCGTCAATCCGGGTTAGTTCCATTCAAATCATGCAAGTTAGATCCAAAACAAGGGCCAAAGTGTTTGGAAAAGTAGATACGACGGAGACGTATCAACTCCCCCAAGCTTAAACCTTTGCTTGTCCTCAAGAAATTCAGTTGATAAACTGAAAGTGATAAAGAAAAACTTTTACAAACTCTGTTTGCTCTTGTTGTTGTAAATATGTAAAGCCAGCATTCAAGTTTTCAACAAAGATTATGACTAACCACATTCACAATAACGCTTAGGTCTCAAGTTTACTCATATCGATGGCATAATCAACTAGCGAGCAATAATAATAAATCTCGGATGACAACACTTTCTCAAAACAATCATAATATGATATAAAAAGATGGTATCTCGCTAGCCCTTTCTAAGACCGCAGAACATAAATGCAGAGCACCTTTAAAGATCAAGGACTGACTAGACATTGTAATTCATGGTAAAAGAGATCCAGTCAAGTCATACTCAATGTAAACTAACATTAACGAATGCAAATGACAGCGATGCTCTCCAACTGGTGCTTTTTAATAAGAGGATGATGACTCAACATGAAAATAAATAGATAGGCCCTTCGCAGAGGGAAGCAAGGATTTGTAGAGGTGCCAGAGCTCGGTTTTGAAATAGAGGTGAATAATATTTTGAGCGGTATACTTTCATTGTCAACATAACAACCAAGAGATGGCGATATCTTCCATGCTACACACATTATAGGCGGTTCCCAAACAGAATGGTAAAGTTTATACTCCCCCTTCCACCAACAAGCATCAATCCATGGCTTGCTCGAAACAACGAGTGCCTCCAACTAACAAGAGTCCCAGGGGGAGTTTTGTTTGCAATTATTTTGATTTGATTTGCATAAAGCATGGGACTGGGCATCCCGGTGACCAGCCACTTTCTCATGAGTGAGGAGCGGAGTCCACTCCTCTTGAGAATAACCCGCCTAACATGGAAGTTACGGACAGCCCTAGTTGATACATGAGCTATTCGAGCATACAAAACAGGATATTTATTTGAAGGTTTAGAGTTTGGCACATACAAATTTACTTGGAACGGCAGGTAGATACCGTATATAGGTAGGTATGGTGGACTCATATGGAATAACTTTGGGGTTTATGGAGTTGGATGCACAAGCAGTATTCCCGCTTAGTACAGGTGAAGGCTAGCAAAAGACTGGGAAGCGACCAGCTAGAGAGCGACAATAGTCATGAACATGCATTAAAATTAATCAACACCGAATGCATCCATGAGTAGGATATAAGCCACCATGAACATGAATATCGTGAAGGCTATGTTGATTTTGTTTCAACTACATGCGTGAACATGTGCCGAGTCAAGTCACTTAAATCATTCAGAGGAGGATACCACCCTATCATACCACATCACAACCATTTTAATAGCCTGTTGGCACGCAAGGTAAACCATTATAAGCTCCAAGCTAATCAAGTATGGCACAAGAACCATGATCTCTAGTTGTCATTGCAAACATGTTTATTCATAATAGGCTGAATCAGGAACGATGAACTAATCATATTTACAAAAACAAGAGAGATCGAGTTCATACCAACTTTTCTCATCTCAATAAGTTCATCATATAGTCATCATTATTGCCTTTCACTTGCACGACCGAACGATGTGGATAATAATAATAGTGCACGTGCATTGGACTAAGCTGGAATCTGCAAGCATTCAATAAACAGGAGAATACAAGGCAATATGGGCTCTTTTGTCAGATCAACATTAATGCATATAAGAGCCACTTCAACAATTTAATTATGGTCTTCTCCTATCGACCCCCAAAGAAAAGAAAAGAAATAAAACTATTTACACGGGAGAGCTCCCAACAAGTAAAAGAAGAACAGGAAATCTTTTTGGATTTTCTTTTTAATTACTAATACAAGCATGGAAAGTAAACTAATTAAAAGCAACAACTAATTTTTTTTGGTTTTGCTTAAGGTTTATCAAACACACAAGAAGAAAGCATAAAAAGGGAAATAAACTAGCATGGATGATACAATGAAAAAGTATGAGCACCGACATCTAGCAATGAGTGTGTGAACATAAATGTAATGTCGGTGAGAAATACGTACTCCCCCAAGCTTAGGCTTTTGGCCTAAGTTGGTCTATGGCCACGGTTGGCCTAGCAGATATCCATAATAATAGTTGGGGTCGTACTGTGAAGAAGAAGACTCCGATTGCCACTGGTTGGCAATCATCTCCGGATACCACTGGTAATTAGACCGTCATGGAGGATCAACTTGTGGTTCCGACTCTGGCTCTGTGGCTGATGTAGGGTTCCGATAGGCGTGAATAGCCTCTAATGGAACAAGGTACCGGCCTGCAGATAAATCAAACAAGGAAGTAGCAGGCATGGTAATAGTCTCAGGATGATGTTTATCAAAGAACAATTTGTATTTAAGCTCTCCTTCCCTATTCTTAACAATAAAATCATGTGCCACCATACTCCTATAATCTAAATAAACACGAGGCAGCACTTTTTCTTCCTTCTCATAATGCGTAATAGGTATTGAGGGAGTCCTGGATTAGGGGGTCTCCGGGCAGCCGGACTATCTCCATTGGCCAAACTGTTAGACTATGAAGATACAAGATTGAAGACTTCGTCTCGTGTCCGGATGGGACTCTACTTGGCGTGGAAGGCAAGCTAGGCAATACGTATATGGATAACTCCTCCTTTGTAACCGACCTTGTGTAACCCTAACCCTCTCCGGTGTCTATATAAACCGAAGGGTTTTAGTCTGTAGGACAACAACAATCATACCATAGGCTAGCTTCTAGGGTTTAGCCTCTCTGATCTCGTGGTAGATCTACTCTTGTACTACCTATATCATCAATATTAATCAAGCAGGACGTAGGGTTTTACCTCCATCAAGAGGGCCCGAACCTGGGTAAAACTTCGTGTCCCCTGCCTCCTGTTACCATCCGGTCTAGACGCACAGTTCGGGACCCCCTACCCGAGATCCGCCGGTTTTGACACCGACATTGGTGCTTTCATTGAGAGTTCCTCTGTGTCGTCGTCGTTAGGCTTGATGGCTCCTACTATCATCAACGGAGATGCGGTCCAGGGTGAGACTTTTCTTCCTGGACAGATCTTCGTATTCAGCGGCCTTGCACTGCGGGCTAATTCGCTTGGCCATCTAGAGCAGATTGAAAGCTATGCCCCTGGCCATCAGGTCAGATTTGGAAGTTTGAACTACACGGCCGACATCCGCGGAGACTTGATCTTCGACGGATTCGAGCCACAGCCGGGCGTGCCGCACTGTCGCGATGGGTATGACCTAGTTCTGCCGCCGAATAGTACCCCAGAGGCCGCGCCCGCATCAGCTCCGACCCTTAGCTCGGAGCCAACTGCGCCAATCAAGGACAGGTTGTTAGACACCGCCTCAGGGGCTGCAGTCTCAACAACGATCGAGCCAAACACCAGCATAATCCTCCGCACAGCCCGTGACTCCAAGGTGCCGGACTCTCTTTCTGACTCTGAACCGCCCGCGCCCCTACCAATCGAATCCGATTGGGCGCCGATCATGGAATTCACCGCCGCGGATATCTTTCAGCACTCGCCCTTCGGCGACATTCTGAATTCACTAAGATCTCTCTCTTTGTTAGGAGAGCCCTGGCCGGATTATGGCCAACAGGATTGGGATGTGGACGATGAAGAAATTCGACGCCCACCCACCACCCACTTCATAGCCACTGTCGATGATTTAACCGACATGCTCGACTTCGACTCCGAAGACATCGACGGTATGGACGACGATGTCAGAGACGAACATGAACCAGCACCTATAGAGCACTGGAAAGCCACCTCGTCATATGACATATACATGGTGGATACACCCAACGAAGGCAACGGCGACGAGATAGCGGAGGATGACCCCTCCAAGAAGCAACCCAAGCACCGACGTCAGCGGCGCCGCTCTAAGTCCCGCCAAAGGAAAAGTGGTGATACCGGCACAGGAGATAATAATACTCCAGATAGTGCCGAAGACAACAACAATCCCCTCCAGCAAGATTTAGAGTAGGAGGATGAAGGAGCCAGCTCTCCTGAGAGAGCGGTAGATGGAGAGGAGGAGGATGACAATTACATCCCCCCCTCCGAAGACGAGGCAAGCCTCAGCGATGATGAATTTGCCGTCCCAAAGGATCCCATCGAACAAGAGCGCTTCAAGCGCCGGCTTATGGCCACAGCAAATAGCCTGAAGAAAAAGCAGCAGCAGCTTCAAGCTGATCAAGATCTGCTAGCTGACAAATGGACTGAAGTCCTCGCGGCCAAGGAATATAAACTCGAGCGCCCCTCCAAGAGTTACCCAAGGCGCAGGTTACTACCCCGACTGGAGGAAGAAGCGTATGATACGGCAGATCGGCCACCTCGTGGCCGCGATAGAGAGGCATTCCAGCCAAAAGCTTAGCCCCCACCCCAACGACATTCAAATAAAAAGGCATGGGGACATACGCCAGACCTGCAAAACATATCGGAGGACAAGGCAAAGCATTCAAGATCGATCTACGGATCATGAGGGCGCACCACTCTGCGAGACGACAAACGTCACGCCGGATACAGTAAAAGCAAATCCGGCCGGGCCGAACACAGCGGGCAAGACCCGTTCGAGCTGCGTCGAGATATAGCCCAATACAGAGGCGCCACACACCCCTTATGCTTCATAGACGAAGTAATGGACCATCAATTCCCAGAAGGTTTCAAACCTATAAACATTGAATCATACGACGACACAACAGATCCCACAGTATGGATTGAGTACTTCCTCCTCCACATCCACAAGGCCCGCGGTGATGGCTTACATGCCATCAAATACCTCCCACTAAAGCTCAAAGGACCAGCGCGACATTGGCTTAACAGCTTGCCAGCGGACTCCATTAGCTGTTGGGAAGATCTGGAAGCCGCATTCCTCGACAACTTTCAGGGCACTTATGTGCGACCACCAGACGCCGATGACTTGAGCCACATAATTCAGCAGCCAGAAGAGTCGGCCAGGCAATTCTGGACTCGGTTCCTTATAAAGAAAAATCAAATCGTCGACTGTCTGGATGCGGAGGCCTTAGCGGCTTTCAAGCACAACATCCGAGACGAGTGGCTAGCCCGGCACCTTTGTCAGGAAAAGCCGAAATCTATGGCAGCCCTCACGACGCTCATGACCCGCTTTTGTGCGGGAGAAGACAGCTGGCTGGCTCGCAGTAATAACATATCAAAGAACCATGGTACCTCAGATACCAAGGACGGCAAAAGCAGGTCACGTCGCAACAAGCATAAGCGCCGCATTAATAGCGAAAATACTGAGGATACGACAGTCAATGCTGGATTCAAAGGCTCTAAACCTGGTCAGCGGAAAAAGCCATTCAAACAAAGTACGTCGGGCCCATCCAACTTGGACTGTATACTCGATCGCTCGTGTCAAATACACGGCACCCCAGACAAGCCAGCCAATCACACCAACAGGGATTGTTGGGTGTTCAAGCAGGCCGGCAAGTTAATTGCCGAAAACAAGGACAAGGGGCCGCACAGCGATGACGAGGAGGAGCCCCGGTAGCCGCACACTGGAGGACAGAAGAGGTTTCCCCCGCAAGTATGGACGGTGAACATGATATACGCAACCCACATCCCCAAGAGGGAGCGGAAGCGTGCGCTCAAGGACGTATATGCGTTGGAGCCAGTCGCCTTAAAGTTGAACCCTTGGTCCTCCTGCCCGATCACCTTCGATCGCAGGGACCACCCCACTAGTACCCGTCATGGCGGATTCGCCGCATTGGTCCTAGACCCAATCATCGATGGATTTCACCTCACTCGAGTCCTTATGGACGGCGGCAGCAGCCTGAACCTGCTTTATCAGGACACAGTGCGCAAAATGGGTATAGACCCCTCAAGGATCAAACCCACAAAAACGACCTTTAAGGGCGTCATTCCAGGTGTAGAAGCCCATTGCACAGGCTCAATTACACTGGAAGTGGTCTTCGGATCCCCGGATAACTTCCGAAGCGAAGAGTTAATCTTCGATATAGTCCCGCTCCGCAGTGGTTATCACGCGCTGCTCGGGCGAACCACATTTGCTAGATTCAATGCGGTACCGCATTATGCATACCTCAAGCTCAAGATGCTAGGGCCTTGCGGAGTTATTACAGTCAATGGAAACACAGAGCGCTCTCTCCGAACCGAGGAGCACACCGCGGCCCTCGCAGCAGAAGCGCAAAGCAGCCTCTCAAGGCAATCAACCAGTCCGGCGCTTCAAAGCCCGGACACCTTCAAGCGCGCTCGGGGCAATCGGCAAATAGACCGCCTGGCGCAATCTGAGCTCACGTAGCAATGCGGCGGCCACCCCAATCCCAACCCAATGGCGATATTCGTACCGCGCATACATAGTTATGCATTAAAAATACCATGGGCACAGGTGGGGAGGGGGGCACAACTGCGGCACGCCCCAAAACGCGGCCTAAACCGCACTAGGGGCTTCCCGTTTGGTTATTTTTCTTTTTCTTTCAGGAACTTAATCTCTGGAAACACTGTCCGGCAGCACTGTTGCTGAACACATGATGCAGCAACCAAGGAGTCAGACAACTACGTTATACCATGGAATTCCCAGGTTGATTACAGTAACGAGTGAAATATTCAATTCAATATCATTCCCCAGCTTGCCCTTGGAAGGGACATAGTCCTACTCTTTGCTTATCGCACTATCTGTATCACTCTGCCTTAACGCAATTTTTTTAATCAACAATGCATGACATTACGACTATTATTGCATTCTTGTTATATATATATATGTGTGTGTGTGTGTGTGTGTGTTCTTTAATGACGCCTTGCAACCGTACACTCTGGTACGACCAATACACCAGGGGCTTACGTACCCCACAATGCGGTGTGAAAAGTCCGAACACTTTCATAAGTGCGGCACCCCGAACTTATAGCATTATATGCATCAGCTCCAAATCATGTCTTTGGTCAAATGTTGGGTTTGCCCGGCTCCTATGTTTTGGTACCTTACGTTCCGCTCTATCGGCTAAGGTAGCGCTAGGAGAGCTACTGCGATTGTGCCCCGGTTCTGCTGGGTTTAGCACCTCAGTAGAGAAAGCTAAAACTGACTGTCATGATAAGGCGAGAGACTGGTCGCTGTTCGGCGAGGTTTTTTCGAGTCCCTAAAGACTTATGCCGCTTAGGGAGAGGGGCCGGCCCTGTCCGGCTTACAGGCGTGTATTGCGCCCCGAATTCGCCCTTCCGAATACCAGGGGCTTTGCCAAAATTTAAAATTATAGAATTCTATGGCTAAGTGAGAGTGATAAAGCATTATTAGTCTGGTTGCCTTGTTCGTTGTGCTGAGCACCTCCCTCGAAGGACCCAAATATGGGAACAAGAGTGCTCAGGTTTATCCCGAACGCCCCAACACTAGTGGCATGGGGGCAGAAGTTGAGGACTAGCCATCTCTCAGATTGGATAAACGGCCAAGCAGAAGGTAATATTTTAAATTCAAACAAGCGTTGCATAGCGCATATGAAACAAGTTTTCATCATATAGGATCACACGAGCAAGTCTCATTCAAATATTACATCTTTTGGGCACTCATCCGCGATGAGACGGGCACCCGGCAGAACACCCTTGTAGTACATCTCAGGGTGGCGGTGCTCCTTGCCCTCCGACGGCCACTCCTTGATCAGCTTCACGGCGTCTAGCTTGACCCACTGCAATTTCACACAGGCAAAATCCCGGCGTGCACATTCAATGCAGACGGATCGCTTGATGACCTCCAGTCGTGGGCAGGCATCCACAAGCCACCTCACCAGGCCGAAGAAGTTGTTCGGAAGGGCGTCGCCATGCCACAGCCGGACTATAAAGCCCTTCATGGCCTGATCGGCCGCCTTATGTAGCTCGACCATTTGCTTCAGCTGGTCGCTCATCGGCACCGGATGTTCGGCCTCAGCATACTGAGACCAGAACAACTTCTCCATCGAGCTTCCGTCCTCGGCCTGGTAAAAATGTGTGGCATCAGACACACTGCGGGGCAAATCTACGAATGCTCCTGAAGAGCTCCGGATCCGGGTAAGTAATCGGTAATTTACTTTTACATGCTTGCTTTACATATAGAAAGCCTTACCCGCCGCTATCTTCTTCATCGCGTCGATCTCTTGGAGGGCCTTTTGGGCTTCGGCCTTGGCACTTTTTGCGCTCTCGAGGGCCGCGGCAAGCTCAGACTCCCGCGTCTTGGAGTCAAGCTCCAACGCCTCGTGCTTCGTCACGAGAGCCTGGAGCTCTTGCTGCACCTCGCCCATGCGAGCCTCGTGTTTCTCTCGCTCGGTGCGCTCCAGGGCCGCTTTATCTTCGGCCTGGGTTAGCGCTTGCTTCAGGGTCGCCACCTCGGTCGTGGCCCCTGACAAACATACAATGATCCTGTCATTTGGCAATCGCGTCCTTTTTTTTATATATACATATCTATAGACGGGGTATTACTTACCCTTGTTCTCCTCGAGCTGCCTCTTAGCAAGGCCTAGCTCTTTTCGGGACCCCTCGAGGGCCTACTTCAGTGCGGAGACCTCCGCAGTCAGTGCGGCGGACACCAGTAGCGAAGCCTGCATATGCATATTGACATACTTATATTAGACTCCTGCGATATTATTTGATCCTCTGTTCAGCTTTTCTTTGTGAACACCGAACAAAGCATCAGGGGCTACTGTCTATGTGGTAATATTTCTACTACATTTTAAAACACTTACCTCGAAGCCTGTTAGAAGGCTGGCACATGCTTCAGTCAATCCGCTCTTGGCGGACTGAACCTTCTGGATCACCGCACTCATGATAGTGCGGTGCTCCTCGTCGATGGAAGCGCTGCGAAGCGCTTCCAGCAGATTGTCCGGTGCCTCTGGATGGACAGAGGTCACCGACACAGGCGTCTTGCCCCTCTTAGAAGGAGGCTGCCTGCCCGAGCCCGGAACCGCTGGAGGGTCCGGCACGGTGTTCGGCTGAGGGCCGAACTCGGAGCTCTTGGGGGCCCCGTCCCCTCGGCTCCCGGAGTCCGGAAGGTCTCCTTGGGGCGCCTCCGGGACTGTCTCCCCTCGATCCGGTGCCTCTTGAGACAACACCTTGGCGTCGTCGGCAGGATGAGGGGAGGTGTCGGTCGGGACCAGATCGCTATCCATGTCCAACGAGCCCAGGGAGCCGTCCGATGATACCTCGATATTGGCTCGTGGCGGCCTGCATAATCATGTTTGGCGATTAAGGAAAGCAGTGCGACAAAGGAATCCTATGAGTTTCTCTGGTATCCGAATAATTACGATCTCCCCAGGGGCTTGACCCTGGGCAACCACTCATCTTCGCCTTCGTCGGCGGCGGTGGAACTGTCCGGAAGGAGAGTCCTTCCCTTCTTGGACCCCGCGGCCTCCCCAGTAGGGGCGGCCTTCCTCTTCTTGTCTCCCCCAATCGGTGGGGGAGCATCATCTTCTTCTTCCTTGTCTTCGGGGGAGGAGTGTGCTGCAGAGTTATCAGACGATGAGTCCGATAATACTTGGCGCCAGGAATGCTTTCAGGTTCCCTTGGCCTTCTTGGTCTTCTCCGGCACATTGTAAGGAGCCGGAGTCAGCATCTCCATCAGGAGAGCGCTCGTAGTGTCTTCGGGCAAAGGGGCCGGACAGTTAATCTGCCCCGACATCTCCACCCAGTCCTGTCAAAGGCAGGGAGATTAGACCCCGCGCATAATTAAGCTGGGGAAAATAAATGACCTACGAGACATATCGAACTCACCAGACGCGCTAGGCGCTTTGCGCTTAGTCCTCGGTCCTCGGCGAGAGAAGGGGGGACCTCGGCGCCCTTGAACAACACCTTCTAGACGTCCTTGTGCGTCGTGTCGAAGAGCTCGCTCAGAATCTGGTGCTGGGCTGGGTCGAACTCCCACAAGGTAAAATCCCGTTGTTGACACGGGAGGGTCCGACGGATGAGCATAACTTGGATTATGTTGACAAGCCTGAGCTTCTTGCTCGCCATGCTCCGGATACATTTCTGGAGTCCATCCAGCTCCACCGATGAACCCCATGACAAGCCCTTCTCTTTCCAGGAAGTGAGCCGTGTTGGGAATCCAGATCGAAACTCGGGGGGTGCCGCCCATTTGGTGTCGCGCGGCTCGGTGATGTAGAACCACGCCGATTGCCATCCCTTTATTGTCTCCACGAAGGAGCCTTCGAGCCATATGACGTTGGGCATTTTGCCCACCATGGCTCCGCCGCATTCTGCTTGTTGGCCTCGTACTACCTTCGGCTTGATATTGAAGGTCTTTAACCACAGGCCGAAGTGGGGCCAGATGCGGAGGAAAGCCTCACACATGACGATGAACGCCGACATGTTGAGGATGAAGTTCGGGGCCAGATCATGAAAGTCCAGCCCGTAGTAAAACATGAGACCACGGACGAATGGATGGAGGGGAAACCCTAGTCCGCGGAGGAAGTGGTGAAGAAAAACTACCCTCTCGTAAGGTTCCGGGGTAGGGACGATCTGCCCAGCAGCGGGCAGCCGATGCGCGATGTTCGCGGCTAAGTATCTGGCTCCGCGCAGTTTTTTGATGTCTCCCTCTGTGACGGAGGAGACCATCCACTTGCCTCCCGCTCCGGACATGGTTGGAGAAGGTTGAGGTGGAAGTGTGGACTTGGGCGCTAGAGCTCGAGTGTGCGAAAACGGATGATCAAAGGAGGAAGAAGGCGTGGATTGAAAGGTGAATCCTTATCCCTTTATATGAGCGGACGAAACTAAGCGTCCCCACTTGCCTGGTAAAACTCGCTTATCCCCCAAATGCCGCAATTGATGGCGCGGTTGGGTTACCCATGCCCGTATTGATGAGAATCCCCTAATGAGGGGGCACGACCTCTGCTTTGACAAGACGTGTCAAAAAACTGCCTCGCGTTATGTGCGGGGCTGGTTAAAAGAAACGGTTCGAATAATCACCGGGCCATGACATAACGTCACACTGTCAAAACAAGCCAGCAAATTAGATCTGCGAAAATATTATTCTCTCTATGGTGGAATGTGGAACTTATTTTGCAGGGTCGGACACTATCCTCGTATTCAAATTCTTCTGTGATGTATTCGGAGAAGGAACCCGCCTTGCAATGCCGAAGACAATACTGCACGCCAGACTCATCGTCATTGAAGCCTGGTTCAGGGGCTACTGAGGGAGTCCTGGATTAGGGGGTCTCCGGACAGCCGGACTATCTCCATTGGCCGGACTGTTAGACTATGAAGATACAAGATTGAAGACTTCGTCTCGTGTCCGGATGGGACTCTACTTGGTGTGGAAGGCAAGCTAGGCAATACGTATATGGATATCTCCTCCTTTGTAACCGACCTTGTGTAACCCTAACTCTCTCCAGTGTCTATATAAACCGAAGGGTTTTAGTCCGTAGGACAACAACAATCATACCATAGGCTAGCTTCTAGGGTTTAGCCTCTCTGATCTCGTGGTAGATCTACTCTTGTACTACCCATATCATCAATATTAATCAAGCAGGACGTAGGGTTTTACCTCCATCAAGAGGGCCCGAACCTGGGTAAAACTTCGTGTCCCCTGCCTCCTGTTACCATCCGGTCTAGACGCATAGTTCGGGACCCCCTACCCGAGATCCGCCGGTTTTGACACCGACAGGTATGTTAAAATGCGCAGCTAGGCGTGAAGCATAGATGCCTCCAAAGATGCGTCCCTTTGTACGGTTCAGACTTAACCGTTTAGCAATAATGCCGCCCATACTAACAGAGTTATCACTGAATAAACCGTGGAGAAAAATAATAATATCAGGAACACTAAGGTTTCCACAGTTTCCGCGGCCAATTAAGCAACGACTAGCAAATAATGCAAAATAGCGTAAAACAGGAAAATGTATGCTAGTGATTCGTGCATCGGAAACCTTCCTCGTTTCCCCTATAGTGATGATATCAATAAACCCATCCACATCACTGCGATGTGGTTCCTCTGTCGTGCCCTCGAAAGGGACCAAACAAACCCGACGAAAATCATAAAGTGACATCTCCTTATGCTCATCATATAAATAAAACTCCACCGTAGGTGGTGAGCTCCTAGAATGGAAATGAAAGTTTTGCACAAAGATATTTGTGAGTAGGAGATACTGATCGCGTTGGTCGTGGAGGAAAGCGGTGAGGCCTACATTCTTAGCCAATTCATAAAAATCTTCATAAATCCCGGCTGCTCTCAAGATATCATCGGAAGGCCATTCACACGACCGAACCTCTGCGGTGCGAGGCAGATTATACTAGGGCTTCTGTGCCTTTTCCTTCGAGCTTCGGCTCGATGAGTGCCTAGGGCCTAGGGCCTATATCATGCAGCAAAACTACTTTTGACCATATAAATTTGACATGCAAGCTCAAGAACAGGGTCACCTAAGCAGCAAAAATTTGCAATGAATAAATCACTAGAACAAAAACTAATTGGACCAATGGAGGAGTCACATACCAAGGAACAATCTCCCCAAGCAGTTTTGTGAGAGGTGCTTTGAGCAAGGAGATCGAAAATGGCAGCAAAATGAGCTTGGACTCGGGTTTGAGCTGGATATTCGTGTTTGGGGGAGGAAGAAGGAGTGTGTGTGGGTGAAAGGATAAGTGGAGGAGGGCCACCGTGGGCCCACGAGGCAGGGGGCGCGCCCACGGGGGTAGGGAGCGCCCTCCACCCTCGTGGCCAGGTGGATGACCCCCCTGCTGTGTTCTTAGTGCCAAATATTCTCAAATATTCCAGAAAAAATCATATTTAAATTTCAGGGCATTTGGAGAACTTTATTTTTGGGGTATTTTTATATTGCACGGATAATCAGATAACAGACAGAAAAAATACTATTTTTATTTTATTTAATATAAATAACAGAAAGTAAAAGGAGGGTACAGAAGGTTGTGCCTTCTAGTTTCATCCATCTCATGCTCATCAAAAGGAATCCACTAACAAGGTTGATCAAGTCTTGTTAAAGAAATTCCGAATAACATGGAACTAGAGAAATTTCGAATAACACTATGTTACCTCAATAGGGATATGCACATCCCCAATAATAAGAATATCATATTTCTTCTTGACAGTAGGAAGAGGAAAATCAAAACCTCCAAATATAATCGATGGGATTTTTCCAATAGAGTTGATACTATGAACTTGAGGTTGTTTCCTCAGAAAGTGTATCGTATGCTCATTACCATTAACATGAAAAGTGACATTGCCTTTAGTGCAATCAATAACAGCCCCTGCAGTATTCAAAAAGGGTCTTCCAAGAATAATATACATACTATTGTCCTCGGGAATATCAGGAATAACAAAGCCTGTTAAAATAATAATGTTTGCAACTACAACAGGCACATCCTCACAAATACCGACATGTATAGCAGTTGATTTCTCAGCCATTTACAAAGATATTTCAGTAGGTGTCAACTTATTCAAATCAAGTCTACGATATAAAGAGAGAGGCATAACACTAACACCAGCTCGAAGATCACATAAAGCAGTTTTAACATAGTTTCTTGTAATGGAGCATGGTATAGTTGGTACACCAGGATCTCCATGTTTCTTTGGTATTCCACCCTTAAAAGTATAATTAGCAAGCATGGTGGAAATTTCAGCTTCCGGTATCTTTCTTTTATTAGTAACAATGTCTTTCATGTACATAGCATAAGGATTCATTTTAAGCATATCAGTTAATTGCATACGCAAAAAGATAGGTCTAATCATTTCAGCAAAGTGCTCAAAATCCTCATCATCCTTTTTCTTGGATGAACCCAAGGCTCTCTTTCCTTACCATGTTTCCTAGCAACAAAGTCTTTCTTATCATAATGTTGATTCTTTGATTGTGGGTTATCAAGATCAACAACAGGTTCAATTTCTACATCATTATCATTACTAGGTTGAGCATCATCATGAACATTATCATTAACATTATCACTAGACTCTTGTTCGTTACCAGATTGTGTTTCAGCATCAGAAATAGAAATATCATTTGGATTCTCAGGTGTTTCAATAACAGGTTCACTAGAAGCATGCAAAGTCCTATCATTTTTCTTTTTCTTCCTTTTAGAAGGACTAGGTGCATCCACATTATTTCTCTGAGAATCTTGCTCAATTCTCTTAGGGTGGCCTTCAGGATATAAAGGTTCCTGAGTCATTCTACCACCTCTAGTCATAACTCTAACATCATTATCATTATCCTTACTATTCAATTCATTGAGCAAATCATTTTGAGCTTTAAGTACTAGTTCTACTTGAGTGGTAACCATAGAAGCATGTTTACTAATAAGTTTAAGTTCACCTTTGACATTAGCCATATAATCACCCAAGTGTTCAAGCATATTTGAATTGTATTTCAATTGTCTACCAAAATAAGCATTAAAGTCTTCTTTCTTAACCATAAATTTATCAAACTCATCTAAGCATGGGCTAGCAAACTTAGTAAATGGGATTTCAGCTTTATCACATCTATAGAGAGAACTTACCTTTACTACCTGCGTCGGGTTATCAGGACCATGAGTTTCTTCAATAGGTGAAGGATTAAGATCATATGTTTCTTCATCAGGCGGTAAATTAAGACTGTGTATTTCTTCAATAGGAGGTAAATTCTTAACATCTTCAGCTTTAATACCTTTTTCTTTCATAGATTTCTTTGCCTCTTGCATATCTTCAGGACTGAGAAATAGAACACCTCTTTTCTTCGGAGTTGGTTTAGGAATAGGCTCAGGAAGTGCCCAATTATTTTCATTTGTCAACATATTATTCAATAGAATTTCAGCTTCATCCGGTGTTCTTTCCCTGAAAACATAACCAGCACAACTATCGAGGTAATCTCTGGAAGCATCGGTTAGTCCATTATAAAAGATATCAAGTATTTCATTTTTCTTAAGAGGATGATCAGGCAAAGCATTAAGTAACTTGAGAAGCCTCCCCCAAGCTTGTGGGAGACTCTCTTCTTCAATTTGCACAAAATTATATATATCCCTTAAAGCAGCTTGTTTCTTATGAGCAGGGAAATATTTTGCAGAGAAGTAATAAATCATATCCTGGGGACTACGCACACAACTAGGATCAAGAGAATTAAACCATATCTTAGCATCACCCTTTAATGAGAACGGAAATATTTTAAGGATATAAAAGGAACGAGTTCTCTCATCAGTAGTGAACAGGGTGGCTATATCATGTAATTTAGTAAGATGTGCCACAACAGTTTCAGATTCATAGCCATGAAAATGATCAAATTCAACCAAAGTAATTATATTAGGATCAACAGAGAATTCATAATCCTTATCAGTAACAAAGATAGGTGAAGTAGCAAAAGCAGGGTCAGGTTTCATTCTAGCATTAAGAGATTGCTTCTTCCATTTAGCTAATAACTTCTTTAGTTCGTATCTATCTTTGCAAGCTAAAATAGCTAAAGAAGCTTCTTTATCAAAAACATAACCCTCAGGAATAACAGGTGAGTCTTCATCGTCACTTTCATCAATATTATCAGCTTCAATATTTTCATTCTCTCTAGCCCTAGCAAGTTGTTCATCAAGAAATTCACCAAGTGGCACAGTAGTATCAAGCATAGAAGTAGTTTCATCATAAGTATCATGTATAGTAGAAGTGGCATCATCTATAACATGCGACATATCAGAACGAATAGCAGAAGCAGGTTTAGGTGTCGCAAGCTTACTCAAAACAGAAGGTGAATCAAGTGCAGAGCTAGATGGCAGTTCCTTACCTCCCCTCATAGTTGAGGGATAAATCTTAGTTCTTGGATCTTTCAAGTCCTTCATGATAAGCAGATATAAATCCCAAGTGACTCAAAGAATAGAGCTGTGCTCCCCGGCAACGGCGCCAGAAAATAGTCTTGATAACCCACAAGTTTAGGGGATCACAACAGTTTTCGAGGGTAGAGTATTCAACCCAAATTTATTGATTCGACACAAGGGGAGCCAAAGAATATTCTCAAGTATTAGCAGCTGAGTTGTCCATTCAACCACATCTGGAAACTTAATATTTGTAGCAAAGTGTTTAGTAGCAAAGTAATATGATAGTAGTGGTAACAGTAACAAAAGTAGCAGACTAAGGCATAGCCTAGTGGTTGGAAGGGGCTGATGCCTTCCCACCCACCCAAGTTCAAGGCATGGTACTTGCAATTTGGGGTTGTTGCACCATTTATACTGCAGGGGGTTCCCTTACAGTCTTTCTGTCAAAAAAACAGTAACAAAAGTAATGATAGCAATGTTTTTGGTATTTTGTAGTGATGATAGGAATAGCAACGGAAAAGTAAATAAGAGAAGAACAATATATGGAAAGCTCGTAGGCAATGCATCGGTGATGGAGAATTATGCCGGATGCGGTTCATCATGTAAAAATCATAACCTAGGGTGGCACAGAACTAGCTCCAGTTCATCAATGTAATGTAGGCATGTATTCCGAATATAGTCATACGTGCTTATGGAAAAGAACTTGCATGACATCTTTTGTCCTACCCTCTCGTGGCAGCGGGGTCCTAACGGAAACTAACGGATATTAAGGCCTCCTTGTAATAGAGTACCGGAACAAAGCATTAACACATAGTGAATACATGAACTCCTCAATCTATGGTCATCACTGGTAAGTATCCCGATTATTGTCACTTCGGGGTTAACGGATCATAACACATAATAGGTGACTATAGACTTGCAAGATAGGATCAAGAACTCTCATATATTGATGAAAACATAATAGGTTCAGAACTGAAATCATGGCACTCGGGCCCTAGTGACAAGCATTAAGCATAACAAAGTCATAGCAACATCAATCTCAGAACATAGTGGATACTAGGGATCAAACCATAACAAAACTAACTCGATTACATGATAAATCCCATCCAACCCATCACCGTCCAGCAAGCCTACGATGGAATTACTCACGCACGGCGGTGAGCATCATGAGTTTGGTGATGGAGGATGCTTGATGATGACGATGGCGACGGATTCCCCTCTCCGGAGCCCCGAACGGACTCGAGATCAGCCCTCCCGAGAGGTTTTAGGGCTTGGTGGCGGCTCCGTATCGTATAACGCGATGAATCCTTCTCTCTGATTTTTTTCTCCCCGAAACCAAATATATAGAGTTGGAGTTGAGGTCGGAGGAGCTCCAGGGGCCCATGAGGTAGGGGGCGCGCCCTAGGGGGGCAGGCGCGCCCCCACCCTCGTGGACAGGTGGTGCCCCCCTGGCCTTCATCTTTTGCAAGGATTTTTTATTATATCCGAAGAGTTGTTCTGTGAAGTTTCAGGTCATTCCGAGAACTTTTGTTTCTGCACATAAATAACACCATGGTAATTCTGCTGAAAACATCGTCAGTCCGGGTTAGTTCCATTCAAATCATGCAAGTTAGAGTCCAAAACAACGGCAAAAGTGTTTGGAAAAGTAGATACGACGGAGACGTATCAAACTCTGGTAATAGAAGGATGATAGAAAGAAATAGAAGTGGAGAACATAAGGTGAAGCCTTGCGATGATTTAGATGGAGCTTCACGACAAGATAATGTGGAAAAACTTGGAACTCCGGAAAAGAAAGATGAACAAAAGAAATCAAGAATTTTGATGAACCTGGGGAATAAGGAATTGAATTTACTCGATGAAACAAGAATAAGAATTATATTATGGTTATCCTTCATCAATTAAATTGATGACAAGCAACGGATTTGGCATACTACTTATTCTCGTAGAAAGGATTAAGATAGATATAGCGCCAACTTGGGAAGGTATTGATGGAACCACCAGTGGGATTTGGAAACAATGAATGAATTGATGTGATAACCAAGGAAGGGACTTCTTGAACGGACCACCGTAAGAATTGAAAATGAATGAAGAAAATATAAAGAAACACCGGGAAGAATTAGAGAACGAAGATACTTGAGAGAATTTAGATACAAGTGAACGAAGAGATCACGAGCTGATTATAAAATATTTGACTGATACATCAGTAAGATTTGGATAATGAGAGCTGAAAGCTGAGAATGAATAAATCTTCTGAAATGATAGCCTTCGTATAATCAAACTAAAAATACTCCTGAATTGCTCCGGATGGTTAAAAAGAATTCTCACAATCAAAAACAATTATGAGAGGATGGCATCAAGCTAGAACCATGAATATTGAGAGAACGGGTAAGATTTGGAAGAAAAACTCTTCTTCGGTCTTCAAAAACAGAGAATGACGATGAGAAAGACCACCATGAATTGTTGAGATACTCCAGGATGAAAATTAGAAAGGTTGAACCAACAATGAAAAGAATTTGAAAGATCTTGGAGAAAGACATTTGACTGATGAGAAATCATTTTTACGTCAAACTTTGAAAATAATTTGAGAGTAACTCCGGGAAGATTAGAAGAGTCAGGTAAGATCCTGGGAAAAGACCTGTGGGTTAGGGCCCACTCAAGAGAAACACCGTTGATGATTTAAAATATAGATTGCACCGGTTGAATTAAATGGCTTGAAAGAGATAACAATCTCAAAAGAACTTGAACGGATCAAGAATGTAACCATGAATCTTCTAAGATATCTTCCGCACTTCGGATATGAATAGAGAGAGATGAGCGATTAAGAGGTGCACTGGTATGAGAAAGCCTTGTGAAAAGAGGAAAAGTATAAGATTAACACCGAAATCTTGGATTGGATCCACCAGGGAAGAAAAGAATGGAGAATGATGAACTTGAAGCTTCCTTAGTATCTTCAAGAAGAATCACCGGCTAAGGACATTGACGGAAAAGAATGGAGAGACTTCCCATCAATAAAAGGATACTTGATTAAGACATTTGATTCCTTGAAGGAAAAAGGGTGGGAGGGCGGGAAAAACAAAGGCAACTTGGAGACGGATGAAACAAACACCGTTGACGAAAATTGAGATTGGATCTTGCGAATGGGTAAATCATAGGATCATCTTGAAGAGAATCACACCGGTTGGAAAGAATTGACATGACAACCTCGATGATCAAGAAGGATTGGTATTCACATAGAAGTATGAGAACAACACTTAGGAAAGGTATGGAATCAACATTTGACTTCGAAGCAACTCGAATACCACAGCTGAAAAACAAAACAAAGGATTGGCTTGCAAGATAAGCCGGAAACAAACATATGATAGATCCCATATCGTATCATGTGTCTGTTGGAAAGATATTCTAGGAGCTACTTGAATTCCCACTTATAAACTACCGAAACTTTATGGTTATGCAATCAGGTGTTGGGGATACAGGGGAAGCATAAAATCTCACCCAAACTAACAAATCCTACATCCAGCTGTATCCATCCTTCAACACATAACCAAGAACCTTCAGAAATCATTTACCTCAATCTTCGAAAAGCATCCTTTATACAAGTTACGGCAATACTCCCGAACTCCCACCCCAGTACTGGGTGGCGTCGAGGTTAGCTTACCAACAACTGCATAAAAGAGATTTTCGATGTCGGCGAACTCAGGTATTCCAGAACTGCAACGATAAAATTATGACGACAACACCTTGGGGTTCAACTCCCTGGGACACTGCCACAACCCCTAAATGTCAGGAGGCACCAAGAACAATGTTCTCGTCACAAGACTATTGAAACGATTCCAAGATACCCGCGTGATCCTAAATTTTTTTAGTGAAATTTGAGGAGAGAAAAGTCAAAACTCTACGTCAGGAGGCCTCACCAGAGCGACGAAGGGACTAAGGAGTAAAAAGAATCCTACTATCCGATATATATAATCCTAAGACTAAAAACATTTTGTTCTAGACTCAACAACGTCAGTGATTCGATCAAGCAGGGGGCTCCTAAGTTGGGGATGGCTCTGATTACCAACTTGTAACACCCACAATGCGGCTATATCTCCCACATGTCGGGGCATGACTTAGAGGCATAGCCGCATGGTAGGTTTATCGCAAGTGGGGTAATCTTCACACAATCCCATCTACTGAATAAGAATGGGATAAAGAGTTGGCTTACAATCGCCACTTCACACAAATACAAGATTAAACATACATCATCTAGAATACAATCAAGGTCCGACTATGGAACCAAAATAAAAGAAGACAACCCCAATTGCTAGATCCCCGATCGTCCCAACTGGGCTCCACTACTAACCGACAGGAAACGAAACAAGACAACGATCAAGATCTTCATCGAGCTCCCACTTGAGCTCAATTGCGTCACCTGCACTGGTATCATCGGTACCTACAACTGTTTGGAAGTATCTGCGAGTCACGAGGACTCAGCAATCTCACACCCACGAGATCAAGACTATTTAAGCTTATGGGTAGGAAAGGGGTAATGAGGTGGAGCTGTAGCAAGCACTAAGCATATATGGTGGCTAACATACGCAAATAAGAGCGAGAAGAGAAGCAATGCACGGTCGTGAACTAGAAGTGATCAAGAAGTGATCCTGAAACTACTTACGTTCAAGCATAACCCAAGAACCGTGTTCACTTCCCGGACTCCGCCGGAAAGAGACCATCACGGCTACACACGCGCTTGATGCATTTTAATTAAGTTAAGTGTCAAGTTCTCTACAACCGTACATTAACAAATTCCCATATGCCCATAACCACGGGCACGGCTTTTGAAAGTTCAAAACCCTACAGGGGTGTCCCAACTTAGGCCATCACAAGCTCTCACGGTCAACGAAGGATATTCCTTCTCCCAGGAAGACCCGATCAGACTCGGAATCCCGGTTACAAGACATTTCGACAATGGTAAAACAAGACCAGCAAGACCGCCCGATGCACCGACATCCTGATAGGAGCTGCACATATCTCGTTCTCAGGGAAACACCAGATGAGCGCTCCGTACAACTAAAACCAACCCTCAAGTTTCCCCGAGGTGGTGCTGTAAAGGACTCTACTACGGACCAACACTTAGAGAAGCACTAGCCCCCGGGGGGGGGGGTTAAAATAAAGATGACCCTCGGGAGCGCGACTCCCAAGGGAAAAGTAGGTGGCCGTGAGGCAAATGGTAAACCTAAGGTTGGGCCTTGCTGGAGGAGTTTTATTCAAAGCGAACTGTCAAGGGGTCCCCATAACACCCAAGCGTGTAAGGAATGCAAAAATGAAGGAACATAACACCGGTATGACGGAAACTAGGGCGGCAAGAGTGGAACAAAACACCAGGCATAAGGCCAAGCCTTCCACCCTTTACCAAGTATATAGATGCATTAATTAAATAAGAGATAATAATGATATCCCAACAATATCCATGTTCCAACATGGAACAAACTTCATCTTCACCTGCAACTAGCAACGCTATAAGAGGGGCTGAGCAAAGCGGTAACATAGCCAAACAACGGTTTGCTAGGAAAGGAGGGTTAGAGGCTTGACATGGCAATATGGGAGGCATGATATAGCAAGTGGTAGGCATCGCGACATAGCAATGGAGCGATCAACTAGCAAGCAAAGATAGAAGTGAGTTCGAGGGTATGGTCATCTTGCCTGAAATCCCGCAAGGAAGAAGAACGAGTCCATGAAGAAGACAAACAGATGTAGTCGAACGAAACCTCACAAACACGACGTTATCGGAACTAACCCGAGGCAGCAACACTGGAAATAAGCAAACAACATAGTAAACAACCACCACATAAGCATGGCATGATGCCTAACCAAGTATGATGCATGTTCGGTTTAATGATACATGGCATGGCAAAGTGCACAAACAATCCTACAAATTAAGTGGAGCTCAATATGCAACGAGTTGCCTAATGACGGAACACCACATGACTTATTTGGTTAGGTACCCAACAATATTAAAAGTTGATTAACATGGCAAGATGTCAAGCAAATGAAAACTACCTATCTAGGCAAGTTTAAAAGAGGTCGGAAACATCAAACAACGATTCCGAAAAATCCTCATGGGCATATATTTGGTTTGGTACTGTTCATCCCTAAACCATATTTTAGAGTTGTTAAACATGCAAAGCAAGTACATCATGTTAAACTAGGAATTTTTCTACCCCAATTACATATAAAATTTATTAAATTCCGAGTTACGGTTATTTAGTTATGAATTAAAGCATTTTAGCATGGCAATTAAGCAAATACATGCAAACAGTAGTTTAAACATTTCAAATATGCATGAAAGTTGGAAATTATTAATCTACACAAAATTCTAAGCATTTTTCATATATAATACATTTTAAAACGATGCACCATTTTTGAGTTATAATATGCATGAACTAGGAGGACTTTTCTGCAAATCTGTTTTCTGGATTAATTAGCAAATTCCCAGGCGCTAGGAAAAACATACGTGTGACGAATCTATCTGGGCCAAAGGAAGGGGAAAAAAGGCGCTGGGGGAGTTTGCCTCACCATTGGCCTCGGCCCGATTGAGGAAGAAGGGCCAGCCTGGGGAACGAAGAACGCTGCTGGGCCTCGGTCAATGCAATGCGGGGCACGGGACGAGGCGCTGGTCCAGGTGAGCGAAGCAGAGGGCGGGGTTAACGGTGAGGCAGCCGGCGGAACTCCGGCGACGGAGAGAGGCGAAACTCGCCAGGGATGGAGTGATCCGGGCGCGGGGTCCCCAGGGCGTCGGACTTGACGTGCGGGACTCCGGGACAGTGCGGCGGCGGAGCTCCAAGCGGCGAAGGGCGCAACAAGACAACGTCATTGGCAGGGGATGGCCGGGAACAAGGGTCTCCGGCCCGGATCTGGCAGACGTTGTCCCGTTCCAAGGGTGCAGAGCGGGGCACGGGACGACGGGGTTCAAGGTGGCAGCGACGAGCTCCTTCAGCGGCCATGGCGTTGGGCGGAGCTCCTGCACATTCCTGGTACAGAGACGGAGAGGGAGTTGAGAGAGAGGGGGGAAAGGAATGGGAAGGAGGAAGGGTAGGGCGACGGGGATGGCCTGGCGATGGTGCTCGTCTCCGGCGACGAGGAGCATGGTGACACAAGCTGCAGGGCGCGAGGTCGGGCCTGTTCCGTTGACAGCGGCGGCTAGCTACGGCCAGAGGAAGGAGGAAGTCGTTGGGCAGCGGTGCGGTTGGACTCCGACGGTTTGAGGCAGAGGGCTCGGGCGAGCAACATGAGGAAAAATGGGTGGATTTTTGGATCGGGAGGGGATCCCGAGGTGGGGATTTGAGTGTGGCGGCGGCGGCGGGGACAAGTGCCTAGAAGTTAGGGTTTGATCGGATTTGGGTAGGGGTTCGTCTATATATAGGTACAAAAGGTTTAGTTTTGGACCCTCCGATTAAAATCATACGGTCTTGGAAAAATAGGTTAGGGAGCCCAATTAAGAAAACAGAGACGTTTTGTAGATGTTTGGGGATGATCCGGACACAACGGTGGCGACAGTCCGGGTCGGGTTCGGGACAACTTTCGGACGCGCGAGGGGGCCGATGCACTGTGCAAAGAGGGTTTGACGGACAAGGTCAAGTGTGTGGTTGGACTGAGAAGAAATAGGAGGAAAGCAACCCGGCAACCGTTTCCAGAGACCGGAAACGTCCGACGTTTTGGCCGACTATATTGTCACTATAGTTATCCGTTGGGGCATCAAACGGACTCCGAATGCGATGAAACTTGGCAGGTAGTCTACTGACAACAAAACAACACCGCACACCAACTTTCAACCAATTATGAGAACATTTTTCGGCCACTTATAAAATACTATTTCGGACATGCCGCGGGCGCGTGCAAGTGTGTCTGGGCTCAGAACGGACAACGGAAAGAACGGGGAGGCCGGGACGGATGCAAGTTTTGAAAACATGATGATGCAATGCACATGATGATAATACAAGATGCTACATGCAAGAAAATGACAAGACAAAAACAGCGAATAACTAGAAGACACCTGGCGCATCGGTCTCGGGGCGTCACACCAAACTAGAGCACCGTGCGGGACCGCCCCTTGGCAAATTGGGGTATTTTGGTACCTGTATGCTTAGATCATCCGTCGTGCCTGAGACGAGATACACGCGGCTACTATCAGGGTGTCGGCACGTCGGGAGGTCTTGCTGGACTTGTTTTACCATTGTCGAAATGTCTTGTGCACCGGGATTCCGAGTCTGATCGGAGGGTGCAGAGATAGAGGATTGTCTCCACGGATCGTGGGCTTGTCATGGGCTAAGTTGGGACACCCCTGCAGGGTTTAAACTTCCGAGAGTCGTGCCCGCGGTTATGTGGCAGATGGGAATTTGTTAATATCCAGTTGTAGTGGACTTGAACTAAACTCAAATAAAATACACCAACTGCGTGCGTAACCGTGACCGTCTCTTTTCGAGTGAGTCGAGAAGAGAACACGGTGGGGTTATGTTTGACTCGTAAGTAGTTCTGGATCACTTCTTGATCATTACTAGTTTGCGACCGTTGCATAGTTTCTCATCTTATTCTTGTACTTGTAAGTTAGCCACCATACAATGCTTAGTCGCTTGCTGCAGCCTCACCACTTATCCATTTCCATACCCACTAAGCTGTAATGGGATTCCTGAGTCCTCGTGGCTCACAGATTACTACAACAATAGTGCGGGTATAGGTAATGCGGTGATCTAACGTGAGAGCAATACTTGATTGCTTTTGGAGTTCTTCTTCGATCAAGGGATAGGTTCCGGGTCGGGAGAGCCTGGATTAGTAGGGTGGATGTCGTTCTTCTTTTTCATTTGATTTCATCCGTAGCCGGATCCTTCTCTTATATATGATGATTGCTATGTATTGATGAACTGTTGTATGAGTGATGTAGCTTGTGGTGAGTGTAAGCCTTTATCTTGTACTCTCATATATTCAGTACATGGTATGTTGTAATGATATCCACCTTGCTATGCGCTCGAAATGCGGTTGTGCCCCAATCATGAGTTCATCACGTGATTAAGATAGATTCGCATCTTGGGTGCTACACCCCGTCTTATGGACTTACGGCAAGGGCCCAGAATGCCCTGCCGTGCCATGTAATTATCTCATGGGTGCTCTCCGTGCCCGCCCGACTTTCACACCAACTCGCGGGTACCCCTCAGGGCCGACCTGACTTTAACAAAGGTCTCAAGTAAAGTCCAGGTAATCGTGTGTCCAAAACATCAAGGGGGAAACCCGAGGAATCACCCTCGAGGGATTCCACTCGATGTAATCGTCAAGCTGAACTTTGGAGGAATCACCCTTGAGGTTCACACTTGAGGTGTTGCACGACAGAGTCGTATCGGGAGTGGTGAAGGAGTAATCACCCTTGATGGCCACAACTGAGTAGCTACACTACAAAGTTATCATCAGGAGTGCGTTATGAGGTATCACCCTTGGCACTCGATAGTAGCTCTGCAGAGTCGAGCAACAAAGGGGGGTGTGATGTGAGGTGAGGTGTCAGGCTCTGGTCATCGATCACGTTGAATGAGTCATCAATGATGAAGCAGGGGCAACAAGGAAAAGGTGAGGGGTCACTAGTGAATCAATATCCAACCTATGCTAAGCAGTTTAGGATAAGCAGGTAAGGTATATTAGCGGTTACAAAACCAGGCTATGCATCAGAATAGGAGCAAACAATAACAATTGCAAAATCTAATGCAAGCATGAGATAGAATGGAATGGGTGATATCGGAATGGCCAAGGGGTGTTTGCTTGCCTGGATGCTCTGCCGAAAGGGAAGTAGGGTCGTCGGTGACGTAGTCGATCACCGGGGCATCAACAGCGGTCTCGGGGTCTACCGACGAGAAGAGGGGGAAGAAACAGTAAATACGGAATAAACAGATGCATGACATGATAATACGCAGAGCTAGGGGTGTTATAACAGAAGGAAATATGCCCTACAGCCAATAATAAAGTTGTTATTTTATATTTCCTCATTCATGATAAAGGTTTATTATTCATGCTAGAATTGTTTTGATCGGAAACTTAAATACATGTGTGAATACATAAACAAATACTGTGTCCCTAGTGAGCCTCTACTAGACTAGCTCATTGATCAAAGATGGTTAAGGTTTCCTAGCCATGGACATGTGTTGTCATTTGATAACGGGATCACATCATTAGAAGAATGATGTGATGGACAAGACCATCCGTTAGCTTAGCATAGTGATCATTCAGTTTACTACTATTGTTTTCTTCATGTCAAATACATATTCCTGCGACTATGAGATTATGAAACTCCCGGATATAGGAGGAATACCTTGTGTGCTATCAAACATCACAACATAACTGGGTGATCCTACAGATGCTCTACAGGTATCTCTAAAGGTGTTTGTTGAGTTGGCATAGATCAGGATTAGGATTTTTCACTCCGGGTTTCGGAGAGGTATCTCTGGGCCCTCTCGGTAATACACATCATAAGAAGCCTTGAAAGCAAATGACTAATTATTTAGTTATAAGATGATGTATTACATAACGAGTAAAGAGACTTGCCGGCAACGAGATTGAACTAGGTATAGAAATACCGGCGATCGAATCTCGGGCAAGTAACATATCGACGGACAAAGGAAATTATTTATGCTGTCATAACGGTTCGACTGATAAAGATCTTCATAGAATACGTAGGAGACAATATGGGCATCCAAGTTCCGCTATTGGTTGTTGACCGAAGAGGTGTCTCGGTCATGTCTACATAGTTCTCGAACCTATACGGTCTGCACGCTTAACGTTCATTGACGATATAATGTTATATGAGTTAAATGATTTGGTGACCGAATGTTGTTCGGAGTCCCGGATGAGATAAGGGACATGAAGAGGAGTCTCGAAATGGTCGATAGGTAAAGATTGATATATAGGACGATGGTATTCGGACACTGGAAGAGTTTCGGAGTGCACCGTGTAGTCATCGGGGCACCGGAAGGGGTTGCGGACACCCCTCGGCAAGTGTATGGGCCTTATGGGCCAAAGGGGGAGAAGCACACCAGCCCACAAGGGGCTGGTGCGCCCCTTCCACCCCTTGCCCATGTACCAAAGAAGGAGGGAAGGAAAGGGGAGGCGCCCCAAAGGCAGCCAACCCCCCTTTCCTTCCCCCCATACACAAATATGGAAAGGGGGGATTCTGCCAGGGCGGGCGCCCTAGGGCAGCCGCCGACCACTTGGGGAGCCCTAGGGGCTTCCTCCCCTCCCCCTCAACCTATATATATGAGAGGACGGAGAGGGGCAACACATACCATGATTCCCTAGCCGTGTGCGGTGCCCCTCTCCCTCTAGTTCATCCCTCGGTCATATTTTCGTAGTGCTTAGGCGAGGCCCTACGAAGATCACTTCACCATCATCATCACCACGCCATCGTGCTGCCGCAACTCATCCACTACCTCACATCTTGCTGGATCAAGAAGGCGGAGGACGTCACCAAGCTGAACATGTGTTGAACGCGGAGGTGCCGTACGTTCGGTACTCGATCGGTTGGATCGCGAAGAAAGTTTGACTACATCAACCGCGTTGTTAAACGCTTCTGCTTACGGTCTACGAGGGTACATAGACATACTCCCCCCTCATTGCTATGCATCTCCATGGATAGATCATTGCGTGTGTGTAGAATTTTTTTGATTTACATGCAACGTTTCCCAACATTTGCATCATGAGCCAGGTCTATGCGTAGATGATATGCACGAGTAGAACACAAAGTGTTGTGGGTAATGATAGTCATACTGCTTACCACCAACATCTTATTTTGATTCGGCGGTACTGTGGGATGAAGCAGCCTGGACCAACCTTACATGTCCACGCATATGACACCGGTTCCACCGACTGACATGCAACTAGTTTTGTAGAAAAGTGGCTGGCGGGGGTCTATTTCTCCTACTTTAGTTGAATCAAATTTGACTACAGACGGTCCTTGAAGAAGGTTAAAACAGCAAACTTGATGAATCACCGTTGTGGTTTTTGTCGTAGGTAAGAACGGTTCTTGCTAGAAACCCGTAGCATCCACGTAAAACTTGCAACAACAAAGTAGAGGACGTCTAACTTGTTTTTGCAAGGTATGTTGTGATATGATATGGTCAAGACATGATGTGATATACGTTATTGTATCAGATAATCATGTTTTTTTAAGATATCAGGAAACCGATAGGAGCCTTATGGTTGTCTCTTTATTGTATGAAATGCAAACACCATGTAATTGCTTTACTTTCGCTATGAGTTAGCAATAGTTGTAGAAGCAATAGTTGGTGGGACGACCATGACGCAATGATGGTGATCAAGGTGTCGAACCGGTGATGATGGGGATCATGACGATGCTTTGGAGATGGAGATCAAAAGCACAAGATGATGATGGCCATATCATGTCACATAGATTGCATGTGATGTTTATCTTATATGCATCTTATTTTGCTTAGAACAACGGTAGAATTATAAGATGATCCCTTCACTAAATTTCAAGGTAAAAGTGTTCTCCCTGAGTATGCACCGTTCCTACAGTTCGTCATTTCGAGACACTACATGATGATCAGGTGTGATAGACTATACGTTCACATACAACGGGTGTAAGACAGTTTTACAAATGCAAAATACTTGGGTTAAACTTGACGAGCCTAGCATGTATAGACATGGCCACGGAACACTAGAGACCAAAAGGTCGGATGTGAATCATATAATAGATATGATCAACATAGAGATGTTCACCATTGATGACTACCCCATGTCACGTGATGATCGGACATGGGTTAGTTGATTTGGATCATGTATCACTTAGATGACTTGAGGGATGTCTATTTAAGTGGGAGTGCTTAAGTAATTTGATTAATTGAACTTAATTTATCATGAACTTAGTCCTGACAGTTTTTGCATTTCTTTCTCATAGTTCAATAGTCCTAGAGAAAACTAAGTTGAAAGATGATGGTAGCAATGATGCGGACTGGGTCCGTGATCTGAGGATTATCCTCATTGCTGCACAGAAGAATTATGTCCTTAATGCACCGCTAGGTGACTGACCTGTTGCAAGAGATGATGCAGACATTACGAATGTTTGTCAAGCTTGATATGATTTCTACTTGATAGTTTAGTGCACCATGCTTTACTGCTTTGAATCGGGGCCACAAAGACGTTTCGAATGCCATGGAACATATGAAATGTTCCAAGAGCTGAAATGAGTATTTCAGGTTCATGCCCATGTTGAGAAGTATGAGACCTCTGACAAGTACTTTGCCTACAAGATGGAGGAGAACAACTCAGCCAGTGAGCATGTGATCAGAATGTCTGGGTACTACAATCGCTTGAATCAAGTGGGAGTTAATCTTCCAGATAAGATAGTGATTGACAAAGTTCTCTAGTCACTATCACCAATAATAATTGGCAGATAAGAAGGATGGCAAAATGAACAAAGGTATATTTGATATACATGTTATTGATGTATACCTTACTAGTGCTCGTAGTAGCCCCTGGGTATTTGATACCAGTTCAGTTGCTAACATGAGTAACTCAAAACAGGAGTTGCAGAATAAACAGAGACTAGTTGAGGGCTAGGTGACGATGAGTGTTGGAAGTGATTCCAAGGTTGATACGATCACCATCGCACACTCCCTCTACCATCAGGAATAGTGTTGAACCTGAATAAATGTCATTTTTTGTTTTGCATTGAGCATGAATATGATTGGATCATGTTTATTGTAATATGGTTAATCATTTAAGTCAGAGAATAATTGTTGTTTTATTTACATGAATAAAACCTTCTATGGTCATACACCCAATGTGAATGGTTTATTGAATCTCGATCGTAGTGATACACATATTCATAATATTGATGCCAAAAGATGCAAAGTTGATAATGATAGTGCAACATACTTATGGCACTGCCGTTTAGGTCATATTGGTGTAAAGCACATGAAGAAACTTCATGCGGATGGACTTTTGGAATCACTTGATTATGAATCATTTGATACTTGCGAACCATGCCTCATGGGAAAGATGACTAAAACTCCGTTCTCCGAAACAATGGAGCGAGATAATGACTTATTGGAAATAATACATGTATGCGGTCCGATGAGTGTTGAAGCACGCGGCATGTATCGTTATTTTCTGACCTTCACAGATGATTTTAGTAGGTATGGGCATATCTACTTAATGAAACACAAGTCTTACACATTTGAAAAGTTCAAAGAATTTCAGAGTGAAGTGGAGAATCACGGTAACAAGAAAATAAAGTTTCTACAATCTGATCGCGGAGGCGAATATTTGAGTTACGAGTTTGGCCTTCATTTAAAACAATGTGGAATAGTTTTCACAACTCACACCACGTGGAACACCACAGCGTAATGGTGTGTCCGAACGTCATAACCGTACTTTATTAGATATGGTGGGTTCTATGATGTATCTTACCGATTTACCACTATTGTTTTGGGGTTATGCATTAGAGACAACCGCATTCACGTTAAATAGGGCAGTGTCTGAATCCGCTGAGATGACACTGTATGAACTGTGGTTTGGCAAGAAACCTAAGCTGTCGTTTCTTAAAGTTTGGGGATACGATGCTTATGTCAAAAGGCTTCAGCCTGATAAGCTCGAACCCAAATCAGAGAAGTACGTCTTCATAGGATACCCCAAGGAAACTATTGGGTACATCTTCTACGACAGATTCGAAGGCAAGAACTTTGTTGCTAAGAATGGGTCCTTTCTAGAGAAGGAGTTTCTCTTGAAAGAAGTGAGTGGGAGGAAAGTAGAACTTGATGAGGTAATTGCACCTTCTCTCAATTTGGAAAGTAGCACATCAGAGAAATCCATTCACGTGATGCCTACACCAACCATAGAGGAAGTTAATGATGATGATCTTGAAACTTCAGATCAAGTTACTACTAGACCTCATAGGTCGAATAGAGCATGTTCCGCACCAGAGTGGTATGGTAATCCTATTCTGGATGTCATGTTACTAGACCATGGCGAACCTACGAACTATGAAGAAGCTATGATGAGCCCAGATTCCGATAAATGGCTTGAGGCCATGAAATCTGAGATAGGATCTGTTGGAAATATGCCCTAGAGGAAATAATAAAAGGATTATTATTATATTTCCTTGTTCATGATAATTGTCTTTTATTCATGCTATAATTGTGTTATCCGGAAATCGTAATACATGTGTGAATACATAGACACCAACATGTCCCTAGTAAGCCTCTAGTTGACTAGCTCGTTGATCAACAGATAGTCATGGTTTCCTGACTATGGACATTGGATGTCATTGATAACGAGATCACATCATTAGGAGAATGATGTGATGGACAAGACCCAATCCTAAACATAGCACAAGATCGTATAGTTCGTTTGCTAGAGTTTTTCCAATGTCAAGTATATTTTCCTTAGACCATGAGATCGTGTAACTCCCGGATACCGTAGGAGTGCTTTGGGTGTACCAAACGTCACAACGTAACTGAGTGACTATAAAGGTATACTACGGGCATCTCCGAAAGTGTCCGTTGGGTTGACATGGATCAAGACTGGGATTTGTCACTCCGTATGACGGAGAGGTATCTCTGGGCCCACTCGGTAATGCATCATCATAATGAGCTCAAAGTGACCAAGTGTCTGGTCACGGGATCATGCATTACGGTATGAGTAAAGTGACTTGCTGGTAACGAGACCGAACAAGGTATTGGGATACCGATGATCGAGTCTCGGCAAGTAACGTACCGATTGACAAAGGGAATTGTATACGGGGTTGCCTGAATCCTCGACATTGTGGTTCATCTGATGAGATCATCGAGGAGCATGTGGGAGCCAACATGGGTATCCAGATCCCGCTGTTGGTTATTGACCGGAGAGCTGTCTCGGTCATGTCTACATGTCTCCCGAACCCGTAGGGTCTACACACTTAAGGTTCGGTGACGCTAGGGTTGTAGAGATATGAGTATGCAGTAACCCGAAAGTTGTTCAGAGTCCTGGATGAGATCCCAGACGTCACGAGGAGTTCCGGAATGATCCGGAGGTGAAGAATTATATGTAGGAAGTGCAGTTTCGGCCATCGGGGGAGTTTCGGGGGTCAACGGTATTGTACCGGGACCACCGGAAGGGTCCCGGGGGTCCACCGGGTGGGGCCACCCATCCCGGGGGGCCCCATGGGCTGAAGTGGGGAGGGAACCAGCCCATAGTGGGCTGGTGCGCCCCCCCTTTGGGCCCCCCATGCGCCTAGGGTTGGGAACCCTAGGGGAGGGGGCGCCTCCACTTGCCTTGGGGGGCACTCCACCCCCTTGGCCGCCGCCCCCCCTAGGAGATCTCATCTCCTAGGGCTGGCGCACCCCCTAGGGGGCCTATATAAAATGGGGGGAGGGAGGGCAGCCGCACCCGGAAGTCTTGGCGCCTCCCTCTCCCCTGCTACACCTCTCCCTCTCGTAGAAGAATGGCGAAGCCCTGCTGCGGTGACTGCTGCATCCACCACCAAGCCGTCGTGCTACTGGATCTTCATCAACCTCTCCTTCCCCCTTGCTGGATCAAGAAGGAGGAGACATCACGCTGACCGTACGTGTGTTGAACGCGGAGGTGCCGTCCGTTCGGCGCTAGGATCTCCAGTGATTTGGATCACGTCGAGTACGACTCCCTCATCCCCGTTCTCTTGAATGCTTCCACGCGCGATCTACAAGGGTATGTAGATGCACTCCCCTCTCGTTGCTAGATGACTCCATACATAGATCTTGGTGAAACATAGAGAATTTTTTTGTTTTCTGCAACGTTCCCCAACAGTGGCATCATGAGCTAGGTCTATGCGTAGTTCTCTTTGCACGAGTAGAACACAATTTGTTGTGGGCGTAGATGTTGTCAACTTTCTTGCTGCTACTAGTCTTATTTTTCTTCAGCGGTATTGTGGGATGAAGCAGCCCGGACCAACCTTACACGTACGCTTACGTGAGACCGGTTCCACCGACTGACATGCACTAGTTGCATAAGGTGGCTGGCGGGTGTCTGTCTCTCCCACTTCAGTTGGAGCGGATTTGATGAAAAGGGTCCTTATGAAGGGTAAATAGAAGTTGACAAATCACGTTGTGGCTTTAACGTAGGTAAGAAAACATTCTTGCTAGAACCCTCTTGCAGCCACGTAAAACTTGCAACAACAATTAGAGGACGTCTAACCTGTTTTTGCAGCAAGTGTTTTATGATGTGATATGGCCAAAGTTGTGATGAATGATGAATGATATATGTGATGTATGAGATCATGTTCTTGTAATAGGAATCACGAATTTCATGTCGATGAGTATGACAACCGGCAGGAGCCATAGGAGTTGTCTTTATTTTTTGTATGACCTGCGTGTCATTGAGAAAGGCCATGTAAATTACTTTACTTTATTGCTAAACGTGTTAGCCATAGTAGTAGAAGTAATAGTTGGTGAGCAACTTCATGGAGACACGATGATGGAGATCGTGATGATGGAGATCATGGTGTCATGCTGGTGACAAGATGATCATGGAGCCCCAAGATGGAGATCACAGGAGCTATACGATATTGGCCATATCATGTCACTATTATTTGATTGCATGAGATGTTTATCATGTTTTTGCATCTTGTTTACTTAGAACGACGGTAGTAAATAAGATGATCCCTCATAATAATTTCAAGAAAGTGTTCCCCCTAACTGTGCACCATTGCGACAGTTCGTTGTTTCGAAGCACCACGTGATGATCAGGTGTGATAGATTCCAACGTTCACATACAACGGGTGTAAGACAGATTTACACATGCAAACACTTAGGTTGACTTGACGAGGCTAGCATGTACAGACATGGCCTCGGAATACAGAAGACCGAAAGGTCGAGCATGAGTCGTATAGAAGATACGATCAACATGAAGATGTTCACCAATGTTGACTAGTCCGTCTCACGTGATGATCGGACACGGCCTAGTTAACTCGGATCATGTTATACTTAGATGACTGGAGGGATGTCTATCTAAGTGGGAGTTCATTGAATAATTTGATTAGATGAACTTAATTATCATGAACTTAGTCTGAAATCTTTACAACATGTATTGTAGATCAAATGGCCAACGTTGTCCTCAACTTCAACGCGTTCCTAGAGAAAACCAAGCTGAAAGACGATGGCAGCAACTATACGGACTGGGTCCGGAACCTGAGGATCATCCTCATAGCTGCCAAGAAAGATTATGTCCTACAAGCACCTCTAGGTGAAGCACCTGCTCTCCCTGCAGAACAAGACGTTATGAATGCTTGGAAGACACGTACCGATGATTACTCCCTCGTTCAGTGCGGCATGCTTTACAGCTTAGAGCCGGGGCTCCAAAAGCGTTTTGAGAGACACGGAGCATATGAGATGTTCGAAGAGCTGAAAATGGTTTTTCAAGCTCATGCCCGGGTCGAGAGATATGAAGTCTCCGACAAGTTCTTCAGCTGTAAGATGGAGGAAAACAGTTCTGTCAGTGAGCACATACTCACTATGTCTGGGTTACATAACCGCTTGACTCAGCTGGGAGTTAATCTCCCGGATGACGCGGTCATTGACAGAATCCTTCAGTCGCTTCCACCGAGCTACAAGAGCTTTGTGATGAACTTCAATATGCAGGGGATGGAAAAGACCATTCCTGAAGTATTTGCAATGCTGAAATCAACAAAGGTAGAAGTTAAAGAGGAACATCAAGTGTTGATGGTGAATAAAACCACTAAGTTCAAGAAAGGCAAGGGTAAGAAGAACTTCAAGAAGGACGGCAAGGGAGTTGCCGCGCCCGGTAAACAAGCTGCCGGGAAGAAGCCAAAGAATGGACCCAAGCCCGAGACTGAGTGCTTTTATTGCAAGGGAAGTGGTCACTGGAAGCGGAACTGCCCCAAATACTTAGCGAACAAGAAGGCCGGCATCACGAAAGGTATATGTGATATACATGTAATTAATGTGTACCTTACCAGTACTCGTAGTAGCTGCTGGGTATTTGATACCGGTGCAGTTGCTCACATTTGTAACTCAAAGCAGGAGCTGCGGAATAAGCGGAGACTGGCGAAGGACGAGGTGACGATGCGCGTCGGGAATGGTTCCAAGGTCGATGTGATCGCCGTCGGCACGCTACCTCTACATTTACCTACGGGATTAGTTTTAAACCTCAATAATTGTTATTTAGTGCCAGCTTTGAGCATGAACATTGTATCAGGACCTCGTTTAATTCGAGATGGCTACTCATTTAAATCCGAGAATAATGGTTGTTCTATTTATATGAGAGATATGTTTTATGGTCATGCTCCGATGGTGAATGGTTTATTCTTAATGAATCTTGAGCGTAATGCTACACATATTCATAGTGTGAATACCAAAAGATGTAAGGTTGATAATGATAGTCCCACATACTTGTGGCACTGCCGCCTTGGTCACATAGGTGTCAAACGCATGAAGAAGCTCCATGCAGATGGACTTTTAGAGTCTCTTGATTACGAATCATTTGACACGTGCGAACCATGCCTCATGGGTAAAATGACCAAGACTACGTTCTCAGGAACAATGGAGCGAGCAACCAACTTATTGGAAATCATACATACTAATGTGTGCGGTCCAATGAGTGTTGAGGCTCGCGGGGGCTATCGTTATGTTCTCACCCTCACTGATGACTTGAGTAGATATGGGTATGTCTATTTAATGAAACACAAGTCTGAGACCTTTGAAAAGTTCAAGGAATTTCAGAGTGAGGTTGAGAATCAATGTGACAGGAAAATCAAGTTCTTGCGATCAGATCGTGGGGGAGAATACTTGAGTCACGAATTTGGCACACACTTAAGAAAATGTGGAATAGTTTCACAACTCACGCCGCCTGGAACACCTCAGTGTAATGGTGTGTCCGAACGTCGTAATCGCACTCTATTAGATATGGTGCGATCTATGATGTCTCTTACCGATTTACCACTATCATTTTGGGGCTATGCTTTAGAGACTGCCGCATTCACTTTGAATAGGGCTCCGTCGAAATCTGTTGAGACGACACCGTATGAATTATGGTTTGGGAAGAAACCTAAGATGTCATTTCTAAAAGTTTGGGGATGCGATGCTTATGTCAAGAAACTTCAACCTGAAAAGCTCGAACCCAAGTCAGAAAAATGCGTCTTCATAGGATACCCTAAAGAAAATATTGGGTATACCTTCTACCTCAGATCCGAAGGCAAGATCTTTGTTGCCAAGAATGGATCCTTTCTAGAGAAAGAGTTTCTCTCGAAAGAAGTAAGTGGGAGGAAAGTAGAACTTGATGAAGCATTACCTCTTGAACCGGAAAGTGGCGCAACTCAAGAAAATGTTCCTGAGGTGCCTGCACCGACTAGAGAGGAAGTTAATGATGATCATGAAACTTCAGATCAAGTTGCTACTGAACTTCATAGGTCCACAAGGACACGTTCCGCACCAGAGTGGTACGGCAACCCTGTCTTGGAAATCATGTTGTTAGACAACGGTGAACCTTCGAACTATGAAGAAGCGATGGCGGTCCCGGATTCCTACAAATGACTGGAAGCCATGAAATCCGAGATAGGATCCATGTATGAAAACGAAGTATGGACATCGACTGACTTGCCCGATGATCGGCGAGCCATAGAAAATAAATGGATCTTTAAGAAGAAGACAAACACGGATGGTAATGTGACCATCTATAAAGCACGGCCTGTCGCTAAGGGTTATCGACAAGTTGAAGGGGTTGACTACGATGAGACCTTCTCACCTGTAGCGAAGCTGAAGTCCGTCCGAATCATGTTAGCAATTGCCGCATTCTATGATTATGAGATATGGCAAATGGACGTCAAAACGGCATTCCTTAATGGTTTCCTTAAGGAAGAATTGTATATGATGCAACCGGAAGGTTTTGTGAATCCTAAGAATGCTGACAAGGTGTGCAAGCTCCAATGCTCGATTTATGGGCTGGTGCAAGCATCTCGGAGTTGGAATATTCGCTTTGATGAGATGATCAAAGCATTTGGGTTTATGCAGACTTATGGAGAAGCCTGCGTTTACAAGAAAGTGAGTGGGAGCTCTGTAGCATTTCTCATATTATATGTAGATGACATACTTTTGATGGGAAATGATATAGAGCTTTTGGACAGCATTAAGGCCTACTTGAATAAGAGTTTTTCAATGAAGGACCTTGGAGAAGCTGCTTATATATTAGGCATCAAGATCTATAGAGATAGATCAAGACGCCTCATAGGTCTTTCACAAAGCACATACCTTGATAAGATATTGAAGAAGTTCAATATGGATCAGTCTAAGAAGGGGTTCTTGCCTGTGTTGCAAGGTGTGAAATTGAGCTCAGCTCAATGTCCGACCATGGCAGAAGATATAGAAGAGATGAGTGTCATCCCCTATGCCTCAGCCATAGGGTCTATTATGTATGCCATCCTGTGTACCAGACCTGATGTAAACCTTTCCGTAAGTTTGGTAGGTAGGTACCAAAGTAATCCCGGCAAGGAACACTGGACAACGGTCAAGAATATCCTGAAGTACCTGAAAAGGACTAAGGAAATGTTTCTCGTTTATGGAGGTGACGAAGAGCTCGTCGTAAAGGGTTACGTCGACGCTAGCTTCAACACAGATCTGGATGACTCTAAGTCACAAACCAGATACATGTATATTTTGAATGGTGGGGCAGTAAGCTGGTGCAGTTGCAAGAAGAGCGTCGTGGCGGGATCTACATGTGAAGCGGAGTACATGGCAGCCTCGGAGGCAGCGCATGAAGCAATTTGGGTGAAGGAGTTCATCACCGACCTAGGAGTCATACCCAATGCGTCGGGGCCGATCAAACTCTTCTCTGACAACACTGGAGCTATTGCACTTGCCAAGGAGCCTAGGTTTCACAAGAAGACCAGGCACATCAAGCGTCGCTTCAACTCCATTCATGAAAATGTTCAAGATGGAGACGTAGATATTTGTGAAGTACATACGGACCTGAATGTAGCAGATCCGTTGACTAAACCTCTCCCTAGAGCAAATCATGATCAACACCAGAATTCCATGGGTGTTCGATTCATCACAATGTAACTAGATTATTGACTCTAGTGCAAGTGGGAGACTGTTGGAAATATGCCCTAGAGGCAATAATAAAAGGATTATTATTATATTTCCTTGTTCATGATAATTGTCTTTTATTCATGCTATAATTGTGTTATTCGGAAATCGTAATACATGTGTGAATACATAGACACCAACATGTCCCTAGTAAGCCTCTAGTTGACTAGCTCGTTGATCAACAGATAGTCATGGTTTCCTGACTATGGACATTGGATGTCATTGATAACGAGATCACATCATTAGGAGAATGATGTGATGGACAAGACCCAATCCTAAACATAGCACAAGATCGTATAGTTCGTTTGCTAGAGTTTTTCCAATGTCAAGTATCTTTTCCTTAGACCATGAGATCGTGTAACTCCCGGATACCGTAGGAGTGCTTTGGGTGTACCAAACGTCACAACGTAACTGGGTGACTATAAAGGTATACTACGGGTATCTCCGAAAGTGTCAGTTGGGTTGACACGGATCAAGACTGGGATTTGTCACTCCATATGACGGAGAGGTATCTCTGGGCCCACTCGGTAATGCATCATCATAATGAGCTCAAAGTGACCAAGTGTCTGGTCACGAGATCATGCATTACGGTATGAGTAAAGTGACTTGCCGGTAACGAGACCGAACAAGGTATTGGGATACCGATGATCGAGTTTCGGCAAGTAACGTACCGATTGACAAAGGGAATTGTATACGGGGTTGCCTGAATCCTCGACATCGTGGTTCATCTGATGAGATCATCGAGGAGCATGTGGGAGCCAACATGGGTATCCAGATCCCGCTGTTGGTTATTGACTGGAGAGCCGTCTCGGTCATGTCTACATGTCTGCCGAACCCGTAGGGTCTACACACTTAAGGTTCGGTGACGCTAGGGTTGTAGAGATATGAGTATGCAGTAACCCGAAAGTTGTTCGGAGTCCCGGATGAGATCCCGGACATCACGAGGAGTTCCGGAATGGTTCGGAGGTGAAGAATTATATATAGGAAGTGCAGTTTCGGCCATCGGGGGAGTTTCGGGGGTCAACGGTATTGTACCGGGACCACCGGAAGGGTCCCGGGGGTCCACCGGGTGGGGCCACCCATCCCGGAGGGCCCCATGGGCTGAAGTGGGGAGGGGGGCTGGTGCGCCCCTCCTTTAGGCCCCCCATGCGCCTAGGGTTGGGAACCCTAGGGGAGGGGGCGCCTCCACTTGCCTTGGGGGGCACTCCACCCCCTTGGCCGCCGCCCCCCCTAGGAGATCTCATCTCCTAGGGCTGGCGCACCCCCCTAGGGGGCCTATATAAAAGGGGGGGGAGGGAGGGCAGCCGCACCCAGAAGTCTTGGCGCCTCCCTCTCCCCTGCTACACCTCTCCCTCTCGCAGAAGAACGGCGAAGCCCTGCTGCGGTGACTGCTGCATCCACCACCAAGCCGTCGTGCTGCTGGATCTTCATCAACCTCTCCTTCCCCCTTGCTGGATCAAGAAGGAGGAGACGTCACGCTGACCGTACGTGTGTTGAACGCGGAGGTGCCATCCGTTCGGTGCTAGGATCTCCGGTGATTTGGATCACGTCGAGTACGACTCCCTCATCCCCGTTCTCTTGGATGCTTCCGCGCGCGATCTACAAGGGTATGTAGATGCACTCCCCTCTCGTTGCTAGATGACTCCATAGATAGATCTTGGTGAAACGTAGAGAATTTTTTTGTTTTTTGCAACGTTCCCCAACATGATCCATATATGAGAACAAATTGTGGACTTTGGTGGATTTGCCTGACGATCGGCAGGCCATTGAAAATAAATGGATATTCAAGAGGAAGACGAATGCTTGGTAATATCACTATCTATAAAGCTCGACTTGTTGTAAAAGGTTTCCGACAAAGTTCAAGGGGTTGACTATGATGGGACTTTCTCACCCGTAGCGATGCTTAAGTCTGTCCGAATCATGTTAGCAATTGCCGCATTTTTATGAAATCTAGCAAATGGACATCAAAACTGTATTTGAGGGAGTCCTGGATTAGGGGGTCTACGGACAGCCGGACTATCTCTATTAGCCGGACTCTTAGACTATGAAGATACAAGATTGAAGACTTCGTCTCGTGTCCGGATGGGACTCTACTTGGCGTGGAAGGCAAGCTAGGCAATACGTATATGGATATCTCCTCCTTTGTAACCGACCTTGTGTAACCCTAACCCTCTCCGGTGTCTATATAAACCGGAGGGTTTTAGTCCGTAGGACAACAATCACAATATACAATCATACCGTAGGCTAGCTTCTAGGGTTTAGCCTCTCTGATCTCGTGGTGGATCTACTCTTGTAACACCCATATCTTCAATACTAATCAAGCAGGACGTAGGGTTTTACCTCCATCAAGAGGGCCCGAACCTGGGTAAAACTTCGTGTCCCTTGCCTCCTGTTACCATCCAGCCTAGACGCACAGTTTGGGACCCCCTACCCGAGATCCGCCAGTTTTGACACCGACATTGGTGCTTTCATTGAGAGTTCCTCTGTGTCGTCGCTGTTAGGCTTGATGGCTCCTACTATCATCGATAGCGATGCGGTCCAGGGTGAGACTTTTCTCCCTGGACAGATCTTCGTATTCGGTGGCTTTGCACTGCGGGCTAATTCGCTTGGCCATCTGGAGCAGATTGAAAGCTATACCCCTGGCCATCAGGTCAGATTTGGAAGTTTGAATTACACGGCCAACATCCGTGGGGACTTGATCTTCAACGGATTCAAGCCACAGCCGGGCGTGCCGCACTGTCGCGATGGGTATGACCTAGCTCTCCCATCGGACGGTACCCCAGAGGCCGCGCCCGCATCAGCTCCGACCCTTAGCTCGGAGCCAGCTGCGCTAATCGACTATGGGTGGCTAGACACCACCTCAGGGGCTGCAGTCTCAATGGCGATCGAGCCAAACACCAGCATCATCCTCTGCGCAGCCCGTGACTCCAAGGTGCCGGACTCTCCTCTGGACTCGAACCATCCGCGCCCCTGCCAATCGAATCCGACTGGGCGCCAACCATGGAATTCACCGCCGCAGATATCTTTTAGCACTCGCCTTTCGGCGACATTCTGAATTCACTAAGGTCTCTCTCTTTGTCAGGAGAGCCCTGGCCGGATTATGGCCAACAGGACTGGGATGCGGACGATGATGAAATTTGACGCCCACCCACCACCCACTTTGTCGCCACTGTCGAGGATTTAACCGACATGCTCGACTTCGACTCCGCAGGCATCGACAGTATGGACAACGATGCGGGAGGCGAAGATGAACCACCGCCCACAGGGCGCCGGACGTCCACTTCATCATATGACGTATACATGGTGGACACACCAAAAGAAAACAACGACGAGGAACGAAAGGACGCACCGAAGGCTTGTTCCCTCGAGAAGCAGTCAAAGCGGCGCCGCAAGCGCCGCCCCAAATCCCGCCTCGCCAGAAATAACGACCACACAGACCCAGCGTTGGAGCAGGGAGAATCACTGCCGGACCATGGAAATACGGAGAATCAAACCGAACAATGCAATTCTGTCAAAGATAATATTCTGGACGACACAACACCGGACAGGCACCCGGAGCAGCAGAATGCCCGTCAAAGGCTTGTTGCCACCGCGAGGAGCCTAAAAAAGCAGAAGCAAAGGCTCAAGGCTGCGCAGGACACACTCCAAATCAGATGGAGTAAAATACTCAACACAGTAGTGAAGTACGGCGACAATCGCCCCACCAAGAGCTACCCGAAGCGGAAGTTGCTACTTGATTTCGATGAGGAGGCCTCAGACCCCTCACAACCAAAAATCAAAACAGCCTCCTACCCGGATAGACGACCTGACGGCCAACATAGAGCGGCAAATAATGCCACTCACAAGACAATACGTGATTCACGCGGGGGCTTGCACCAAAAGGACAGCACAACCAGATCTGTCTATGGACCACGCAAGCACGCCCCAGCATATGATATAACATCTGAACAATGCGGTACACGCAGATACAGGGGTGCCGCACACCCCCTATGTTTCACCGATGAGGTGCTGGATCATGAATTTCCAGAGGGATTCAAACCTATAATCAACACCCAGATACAGGGGTGCCGCACACCCCCTATGTTTCACCGATGAGGTGCTGGATCATGAATTTCCAGAGGGATTCAAACCTATAATCAACACCCAGATACAGGGGTGCCGCACACCCCCTATGTTTCACCGATGAGGTGCTGGATCATGAATTTCCAGAGGGATTCAAACCTATAATCAACACCCAGATACAGGGGTGCCGCACACCCCCTATGTTTCACCGATGAGGTGCTGGATCATGAATTTCCAGAGGGATTCAAACCTATAATCATAGAGGCATACGACAGAACAACAGACCCTGGGGTCTGGATCGAGGACTATATCCTCCACATCCATATGGCTCGAGGAGATGATCTCCACGCCATCAAATACTTACCACTCAAACTCAAGGGGCCAGCCCGTCACTGGCTCAAAGGCCTCCCCGAAAACTCCATTGGAAGCTGGGCAGAGCTCGAAGACGCTTTTCGGGCAAACTTTCAAGGGACTTATGTCCGACCTCCGGACGCGGATGATTTGAGTCATATAACTCAACAGCCCGGAGAGTCAGCCCGAAAGCTTTGGAACAGGTTTCTTACTAAAAAGAACCAAATCGTCGATTGTACGGACGCCGAAGCCTTGGCAGCTTTTAAGCACAGCGTCCGTGATGAATGGCTTGCCCGACACCCCGGCCAAGAAAAGCCGAGAACGATGGCAGCATTAACAAGCCTCATGACCCGCTTTTGCGCAGGTGAGGACAGCTGGCTAGCCAGATGCAGCACCAGCGACCCCAGTACATCCGAAGTTAGAGATGGAAACGGGAAATCACGACGCAACAACAATAACAAACGCCGGAACAAAGGAGACAGCACGAAGAACACGACAGTAAACGCCGGATTCAAAAGCTCTCGGCCAGGTCAAAAGCCACCCTCTAAAGGCGTCAGAGACGAACTGTCCAGCCTGAATAAAATTCTGGACCAAATATGTCAGGTCCATAGCACCCTTGGCAAACCAGCCAATCATACCTACAGAGAATGTTGGGTCTTCAAGCAGTCCGGCAAGCTCAACGCCGTACACAAGGGGGAGGATACACCAAGCAAAGATGAGGATGAGCCTCTCAAGGGAGACGCTGGGGAACAAAAGAAATTTCCACCAGAGGTCAAAACAGTAAACGTGTTGCACGTGACCAATGGAAGAAACAAAACAACACTCCTAGAAAAATACGCCCGAAGGCCTATCACCGCGGAGTCCTGCCACTGGTCGTCTCAACCGATCACTTTCGACCATCGTGATTACTCAGCAAGTATCCGGCGTGCAGGATGGGCTGCCCTGGTATTAGACCCAATAATTGACGGATACCGCCTCGCACGAGTCCTGATGGACGGTGGCAGTAGTCTCAACCTGATATACCAGGATACAATCCGCGAAATGGGGATAGACCCAACAAAAATTCGCCATAGCAATATTACCTTTAAAGGAGTAACGCCAGGCCTAGGGGCTCGTTGCACGGGCTCCCTGCTACTAAACGTTATATTCGGCTCCCCCGATATCTTCTGTAGCGAACATCTAACCTTCCACATCGCTCTATTCCAAAGTGGCTATCAAGCACTACTCGGACGCGAAGCTTTTGCTCGCTTTAATGCAATACCACACTATGCTTCCCTCACACTCAAGATGCCCGGTCCATGTGGCATCATTACAGTGAACGGAAATATTAAGCGATTTCTATGCGCCGAAGAGCGTGCGGCTGACTTAACAGCCGCACACTAAAAACGGCCTCACCAACTAATTAGGAGGTCCCCTATTACAATACAAGGGGCTCAACATAATCATCGTGCTACACCCGTCCAGGATACGGCACAACGGAGACACAGGCGTAGACGTGTAGTAGGGACCCGCTCCAAGGATTCTTTTTAGATTAAGACCCCGCGTAAACCTTTTTTTATTGTCTCTTGTTGATAAATATCCACCGAATTCTCAGCACAATTGAGAAGGATGCTGACGTCTTGGCATGTGGCCATGTCAGAATAACGCACGTACCTGGACACAAGGGGCTTCTTACAAGCGGCACTATTTCGGCCCGGTTTATACCATAAAGACCGAATACCTTAGGGAGTGTTCGGCGTCGCGAGTTCGGCCTTATATGCATCAGCTCCGAATCATTGTCTTTGGTCAAATGTTGGGTTTTCCCGGCTCCTGTTTTTTGGTGCCTTATGTTCCGCTTTACCGGCTAAGGTAGCACCAGGAGAACTACTGCGATTGTGCCCTGGTTCATCCGGACTAGCGCCTTAGTAGAGAAAGCCGAAAACTGACTGTCATGATATAGCGTGAGACTGGTCAACCACTCGATGACCTATCGGAATGTTAGAATTCCTCCGCCTTAACGAAGGGCCGTTTTCCGGCCAGGCATATACGCACCCCGCGATCAGGAGAGTGCGGAGCCACTAGGGGCTATCTAGTAGCCCCACTGTCAAACTCCTATGGCTAAGTGAAAGTGTTCAAGCATTATAGTCTGGTTGCCTCGCTCGCTGCGCTATCACCTCCTTATCAGGACCAAGACATTGGGTTAAGTGTGAACACACGTTTTTTGCGAGCACCTCCACATTATATGCGTGGGGGTTGAAGCCGACGGCTGCAATCTTTCAGGTTATACACATGTATACATAAACGGCCGCACAGGAGGCATCATACTACTTTCAGGAAAAAGTATAAACACAGCCTTATAAAAACTTCATAAAAGCATTATGTTTACAATGAGAATACATATCACTCAAACATAATATTTTTCAAGCACTGGGCCTCTATCAAACGAGCACCCTCGAGAACTTCCTTGAAGTAGTGTTCGACAGCCACACGGCCTATGGCCGAACCCTGCACTGCAACAGTGGTAGCGTCCATCTCCGCCCAGTATGCTTTAACACGGGCAAGGGCCATCCGCGAGCCTTCTATGCACGCCGACCTCTTCATTGCATTAATGTGCAGCACCGCATCAAGGAGCTGCTGCACTAAGCTGAAATAGCTGTTCGGCTTAGGCCCTTCCGACCATAATTGATCCACAACAGACCTCATGGCGAGTCCGGACAACCTATTCAGTTCGGCCCATTTGGCTAGCTGGTCATTTAATGAAAGCGGATGCTCTGGAACGTGGAATTGCGTCCAGAACAGCTTGTCCACTTCACGATCTGTCTGACCTTGGAAGTACTTGGCCGCATCGGCAGCGCTCGCCGCCAAATCCATATACGCACCTGCCGAGCTCCATAGCCGATCCAGAGGGGCATACCGTGGATCTCCGAACTTCCTCCGTAACATGAAGGGTTTTCTAGCCGCAATATCCCCGGCTTCCCGCAGCTCCTCCTTCTTCGCTCTCATAGCAGAACGGGTGTCTTTGTCTGCCACCGCGGCCTTCTCAAGGTCCGTTGCCTTCAATTGGTTCTCTTTCTCAAGGACCCGGCAATTGTCGGCAGTGTCTTTCAATTCTACGGCCATCTTGGCCATCTTCTCTTGGCTCTCGCAATGTGCGGCCTTCTCGGCTTTCAACTCTTCGGCTGCCTTCAAAGCAGCCGCATTACTACTCCTTGCTTGTTCCTTGGTTCGGGCAAGTTCCGCCCGCAAGGCTTCCACGGTGGCAGCCCCATCTGCAGTCACAACATATTAAAGATGCTGGCATTATGCTGCTCTTACTATGTGGCATTCACCGGATAATAACACTTACCCTGTGCCTCGTCAAGCCTCTTGTTAACAAGCTCGATGGCGTCTGCCGCATCCAGTTGCCGTTTTAATGGGGCAAACTCCCTAGTCCGGCTAGCCACCGGAGCTCCCACCACCTACACATAAAAGCAGATTGGTTATTACCTGGAAATTTGATCCTCTGTTCGCCGCCGTTCTCGACAACAACCAGAGTCTCAGGGGCTACTATAACATGTGCAGTACTATCACATATTATCTCACATACCTCAAAGCCTGTCAATAGACTCATGAAGGCTTCATGTAATCCGCTTTCAGCGGACGAGATTCTCTCCATCACCGTACCCATCAGCGTACGGTGCTCTTCTGAGATGGCCGCTCGCCCCACCAAATCCCTCAGAATGTCTGACCGCACACTAGACGGTGCCGGACTCTTTCGTATGCTCTCTTCGGGAGCCGGACACTGGGGACTTCTGGGTCTACGGGACTATCTTCCGGCCTCACCGGATCCGGAGAGGCTCTCCGCGACGACACTTCAGGGTCGCCCACTTCTGGAGCGGAGGAGTCCGGGAGAGGCGCTTCGCTCTCCATCTTCTCCGGAAGAAGATCCCACGAAGGCGAACACATTTGAGAGGGGCTGAGGCCCGAACTGCAAGATATATGCGGTGGTTGTTTTCTCAGAGGAAAAAGATTGCATACTCTTACTATTAAAATATTTTGGATCACTTATGACTCATTGGAGGGCAGATCCCCCCGCGGACTTTGTGCGGCAAAAGCACCCCCCGAGGCAGGACCCTTTGTGGGAGACTTCTTCTCCCGTTTGGCGGCTTCGGCTTCCGCATCCTCGGAAGCAGTCCTTTTCCTCCCCCGGTCGTCCTCCTTCGTGGGAACGCTCGTTCCCTCGGACGGAGCGGGTAGCGATGGGGGCCCGCGTTCGCCCGTATTATCCCTCTCGGTATCTTCCTTTAAGGGTTCCGGGCAAGGTGCGACCTCGAGCATCTTCTCCAATACCGGATTTTCCAAACCCTCAGGGAGGGGGGCCAAACACTGAATCATCTTCGCCTTCGTTAGCCAGTCCTGGTCAAAAGGCGAACTCTCAAAAATAACCTCGAATAAAAGACAGTGTGTTCGGCTAGAGGATTTGTTACTTGTTCGGCGGCGCGATTACTGCTCAAGCCCACGTCCTCGGTGATATCCGGACACTCCACTTGAGGTCCGAAGAATGACTTGTACATCTCCTCGTGCGTCAGGCCGAGGAAACTTTGAATGGCACGTGGTCCCTCTGGGTTGAACTCCCACAAGCGCATGGGCCGGCGTTTGCAAGGCTGGACTTGACGAACCAGCATAACTTGTATTACCGCAACCAAATTAAAATCTCCCTCGAAGAGATCTCTGATGCGTCTTTGCAGTATAGGCACGTCCTTGGCTGGACCCCAGCTTAGGCCCCTGCTAATCCATGCCATCAGTTGTGGTGGGGGGCCCAGGCGGAAAGCGGGGGCAGCCGCCCACTTGGCACTTCTGGGAGCCGTGACGTAGAACCACTCCCGTTGCCATAATTCGGATACCTCTGGAAAGGAACCTTTCGGCCATGGAGCTCCTGCCATCTTGCCTATTGATGCACCTCCGCACGCTGCATGCTGCCCCTCGATCACCTTCAGTTGTACTTCAAAGGTCTTGAGCCACAGGCCGAAATGAGGGGTCACACGGAGGAAGGCCTCACACACAAAAATAAATGTCGTGATGTGGAGAAAGGAGTCCGGAGCTAGGTCGTGGAAATCTAGCCCGTAATAGAACATCAAGCTCCTGACGAAGGGATCCAGAGTGAGGCCTAGACCTCGGAGGAAGTGGGAGACGAACACAATGTTCTCGTTGGGTTCGGGAGTAGGGACGACCTACCCTCGAGCAGGCAGTCGATGCGAAACCTCGGCGGTCAGGTATCTGGCCTCCCTCAACTTCTTAATGCCTTCTTCCGTCACGGAGGAGGGCATCCATCGGCCTTGAAGGCCGGATCCGGACATGATTGAAGATCCGGAGCACCTAACTTGGGCTTTGGGTGTTGGAACTCGAGGCGGGGGAAGGGTTTGGTTGAGCACGAGAGGGAAAAAGCGAAAACCTTGTCCCCTTATAAAGAGGGTGAATATCAAGCGTCCTCTCCGTAGCCGTTTTGGACTTAGCTATAATCTAGGAGTCCTAGACACGGTTGGGTTACCCACGAACCGCATTAATGAGAATCCCGTAATCACGGGAACACGATCTCCGCTTTGGCAAGACATGTCAAGAAACCGCCTCGCGCTATGTGCGGGGCTCGTTAAGGGAAACGGTTCGAACAGTCACCGGGCCATGACATAACGTCGTGTTGCCAAAACAAGCTAACGGATTAGATCTGCGAAAACGTTATTCTCTCTGCGGTGGAATGTGGAATTTATTTTGCAGGGTCGGACACTATCCTCGTATTCAACTTCTTTTGTAATGTATTTGGAGAAGGAACCCGCCTTGCAATGCCAAAGACAACTGCACGCTGGACTTGTCGTCATTGAAGCCTGGTTCAAGAGCTACTGAGGGAGTCCTGGATTAGGGGGTCTCCGGACAGCCGGACTTTCTCTATTAGCCGGACTCTTAGACTATGAAGATACAAGATTGAAGACTTCGTCTCGTGTCCGGATGGGACTCTACTTGGCGTGGAAGGCAAGCTAGGCAATACGTATATGGATATCTCCTCCTTTGTAACCGACCTTGTGTAACCCTAACCCTCTCCGGTGTCTATATAAACCGAAGGGTTTTAGTCCGTAGGACAACAATCACAACATACAATCATACTGTAGGCTAGCTTCTAGGGTTTAGCCTCTCTGATCTCGTGGTGGATCTACTCTTGTAACACCCATATCTTCAATATTAATCAAGTAGGACGTAGGGTTTTACCTCCATCAAGAGGGCCCGAACCTGGGTAAAACTTCGTGTCCCTTGCCTCCTGTTACCATCCAGCCTAGATGCACAGTTCGGACCCCCTACCCGAGATCCGCCGGTTTTGACACCGACAGTATTCCTTAATGTATTTCTTAAAGAAGAGTTGTATATGATGCAACCAGAAGATTTTGTCGATCCTAAAGGTGCTGATAAAGTGTGCAAGCTCCAGTGATCCATCTATGGACTGGTGCAACCATCTCGGAGTTGGAATATACACTTGATGAGGTGATCAAAGCACATGGTTTTATATAGACTGACGGTGAAGCCTGTATTTACAATAAAGTGAGTGGGAGCTTTGTAGCATTTCTGATATTATATGTGGATGACATATTGTTGATTGGAAATGATATAGAATTTCTGGATAGCATGAAAGGATACTTGAATAAGAATTTTTCAATGAAAGACCTCGGTGAAGCTACTTACATATTGGGCATCAAGATCTATAGAGATAGATCGATATGCTTAATAGGACTTTCACAAAGCACATACCTTGACAAGATTTTGAATGTGTTCAAAATGGATCAGCCAAAGAAGGGGTTCTTGTCTGTATTGTAAGGTGTGAAATTGAGTAAGACTCAAAACCCGACCACAACAGAACATAGAGAGAGAATGAAAGTCATTCCCTATGCCTAAGCCACAGGTTCTATAAAGTATGCCATGCTTTCTACCAGACCGGTTGTGTGCTTTGCCATGAGTTTGGAAAGGGGGTACAATAGTGATCCAGGAGTGGATTGATAACCCACAAGTATAGGGGGGGTCAGTTGTAGCCTCTTTCGATAAGTAAGAGTGTTGAACCCAATGAGGAGCTAAAGGTAGAACAAATATTCCCTCAAGTTCTATCGACCACCAATACAACTCCACGCACGCTTTATGTTCGCTTTACCTAGAACAAGTATGAAACTAGAAGTACTTTGAAGGTGTTGTAGGATAGGTTTGCAAGATAATAAAGAGCACGTAAATAAAAACCAGGGGCTGTTTAGATAAAGAAACAACTAAGTTAGTTTTAGTAGAGAGCTTTTTGTCACAAGAAAGTTATTTGTCCCTAGGTAATCGATAACTAGACCGGTAGTCATTATTGCAATTTTATATGAGGGAAAGGCATAAGCTAACATACTTTCTCTCCTTGGATCATACGCACTTATGATTGGAACTCTAGCAAACATCCATAACTACTAAAGATCATTAAGGTAAAACCCAACCATAACATTAAAGTATCAAGTCCTCTTTACTCCCATACGCAAAACAACCTACTTACTCGGGTTTAAGCTTCTGTCACTCTAGCAACCCACCATAAGCAAATCATGAACATATTGCAAACCCTATAGCGGGGATCCCTCATGCTTGCGCGATGCGGAGAGCACCATAGGACAGCACCAATAATAAAACATGCAACTCAAACCAATCACGATCATCAATTAACCCATAGGACAAAACAGATCTACTCAAACATCATAGCATAGCCATACATCATTGGGAAATAATATATGGCATTGAGCACCTTGTATAAGTAGAGATTACAGTGGGGAGAAGAGGTGTTATACTGCTGCATAGAGGGAGAGAGAGTTGGTGATGACGGTGGCGAAGTTGTTGGTAGATCGCCGTCATGATGATGGCCCCAATGGCGTTCTGGCGCCATCGGGAGAGAGGGGGAGAGAGTCCCCCTCCTCCTTCTTCTTATTCTTCTTCTTCTTCTTCCTTGGCCTCCCCCCTAGATGGGAGAAGGGTTTCCCCTCTGGTCCATGGCCTCCATGGCGGCGGAGGGGCGGGAGCCCCTCCGAGATTGGACCCCTCTCTCTATTTCTGCGCTCTCTGTTTCTCGCATTTCACCGTTTCTTAAATACCTGGAGATCCGTAACTCCGATTGGGCTGAAATTTTAACACGATTTTTATCCGGATATTAACTTTCTTGCAGCGAAAGAAGGGCACCAACCGCCTTATGAGGTGACCACAAGGGCCCAGGGTGTGCCCCTGCCTTGTGCCCCCTCGGGCATCGTCTCACGTTGATTCCACTTCCCAAAATTCATATATATTCGAAAAAAATCTTCGTAAGTTTTTATCCCATTTGGTCTCTGTTTGATGTGGATTTTTTGCGAAACAAAAAACATGCAACAAACAAGAACTGGCACTGGGCACTAGATCACTATGTTAGTCCAAGAAAAATCATAGAAATTGTTGCCATAAAAGTTGTAGAATATTGGCATGGAACAATCAAAAATTATAGATACGACGGAGATGTATCAGCATCCCCAAGCTTAATTCTGGCTTGTCCTCGAGTAGGTAAATGATAAAAAGGATAATTTTTTATTTGGAATGCTACCTAGCATAATCTTGATCATATAATCTAATCATGTCATGAATACTAAGACACGAGTGATTCAAAGCAATAGTCTATTATGTGACATAAAGACAATAATACTTCAAGCATACTAATAAAGCAATCATGTGTTTCTCAAAATAACATGGCCAAAGGAAGTTATCCCTACAAAATCATATAGTCTGGCTATGCTCCATCTTCATCACACAAAGTATTTCATCATGCGCAATCCCGATGACAGGCCAAGCAATTGTTTCATACTTTTAATGTTCTCAAGCCTTTTCAACTTTCACGCAATACATGAGCGTGAGCCATGGATATAGCACTATAGGTGGAATAGAATATGATGGTGGGAGTTGTGTGGAGAAGACAAAAAGGAAGAAAGTCTCACATCGACGCGGCTAATCAATGGGCTTTGGAGATGCCCATCAATTGATGTCAATGTGAGGAGTAGGGATTGCCACGCAACGGATGCACTAAGAGCTATAAGTGTATGAAAGCTCAAACTTAAAACTAAGTGGGTGTGCATCCAACTTGCTTGCTCACGAAGACCTCGGGCAATTGAGGAATCCCATCATCATAATATACAAGCCAAGTTCTATAATGAAAATTCCCACTAGTATATGAAAGTGACAAAATAGGAGACTCTCTATCATGAAGATCATGGTGCTACTATGAAGCACAAGTGTGGTAAAAGGATAGTAGCATTGCCCCTTCTCTCTTTTTCTCTCATTTTTTCTCTTCTTTTTTTGGCTCTTTCTTTTATGTTTTAGTCCAGAGTCTCATCCCGACTTGTGGGGGAATCACAGTCTCCGTCATCCTTTCCTCACTAGGACAATGCTCTAATAATGATGATCATCACACTTTTATTTACATACAACTCAATATTACAACTCAATACCAGAACAAAATATGACTCTATATGAATGCCTCTGGCGGTGTACCTGGATGTGCAATGATCTAGCGTAGCAAAGATATAAAAAACAGACAAGCCATGGAAATATCATGCTAGATATCTTACGATCATGCAAAACAATATGACAATGAATGCTCAAGTCATGTATATGATGATGATGGAAGTTGCATGGCAATATATCTCGGAATGGCTATTGAAATGCCATGATAGGTAGGTACTTTGAGGAAGAAATAAGGAGGCTTATGTGTGATAGAGCGTATCATATCACGGGGTTTGGATGCACCGGCGAAGTTTGCACCAACTCTCGAGGTGAGAAAGGGCAATGCACAGTACCGAAGAGGCTAGCAATGATGGAAGGGTGAGAGTGTGTATAATCCATGGACTCAACATTAGTCATAAAGAACTCACATACTTATTGCGAAAGTCTTAGCTGTTGAAACAAAGTACTACGTGCATACTCCTAGGGGGATAGATTGGTAGGAAAAGACCATCGCTCATCCCCGACCGCCACTCATAAGGAAGACAATAAAAAATAAATCATGATCCAACTTCATCACATAACGGTTCACCATAAGTGCATGCTTCGGGAATCACAAACTTTGACACACGTATTTCTACCAATCCACAATTACTCACAAGCATGACTCTAATATCACCATCTTTATCTCACAAAACTATTGCAATGAATCAAACATATCATATTCAGTGATCTACAAGTTTTATGTAGGATTTTATGACTAACCATGTGAATGACCAATTCCTGATGACTCTCAAAATAGATATAAGTGAAGCAAGAGAGTAAAATTCTTTCTACAAAAGATATGCCCACGCTCTAACAAATATAAATGAAGCAAAAGAGCATTCTACAAATAGCAGTTTTCTATGTGTAGAGAAACAGGCAATCCAAACTTCAAATGATATAAGCGAAGCACATGAAGCATTCTATAAAGCCATACTTAAAAGATATAAGTGAAATGCAAAGAGCATTCTATAAATCAAGCAAGGCCTATCTCATAACAACATGGTGAATAAACGAAAAAGGAAAAATAAAATGCACACGACCCTCCAAGATTTACACATATCATGTGACGAATAAAAATATAGCTCCAAGTAAAATTACCGATAGTCATTACAAGAAAGAGGGGATGCCTTTCGGGGCATCCCCAAGCTTAGTTGCTTGGGAGTCCTTAAATATTACCTTGGGGTGCCTCGGGCATCCCCAAGCTTAGTTGCTTGGGAGTCCTTGAATATTACCTTGGGGTGCCTCGGGCATCCCCAAGCTTAGGCTCTTGCCACTCCTTATTCCTTCATCCATCGTGATCTCACCCAAAACTTGAAAATTTCAGTCACACATAACTTAACAAAACCCTCGTGAGATCCGTTAGTATAATAAAGAAAATCACCACTTCAAGTACTGTTGCAAACCAATTCATATTTTATTTTTGCATTGTAGCTACTGTATTATAACTTATCCATGGCTTATACCAGGGCCGTACCAGGGAAATTGGAGGCCCTGTGCATATCAAAATTTGGCCATATGTGCGAAGGAAAAACAATCAAATTTTTTGTCAACCACTGCAATTTTTCATAGAGAATTACGCCAGGTACAAACTCAAAGACGTGATGATATTGGAGATGGATACCAAGTGTGGCTTGGCGTAAAATGTTTCCAACGGTTATTTACTGTGGTATTAGTGCTTCAGTTAAAACCTTGATTAACAAACAATTTGGGGCCCCTCCAATGCTGGGGGCCCTGTTCAGTCGCTCATGTTGCACATGCGGGCATACGGCCCTGGCTTATACCACCGATAAAATCGATAGTTTCATCAAAACTAGCAAAACAATGCATCAAAAATAGAATCTGTCTTAAACAGGACAATCTGTAGCAATATGAAGATCTACCATACTTCTGTAAAACCAAAAATTCTGAAAAAATAGGAAAAATAAACAATTTGTATATAAGTACTGTGCAAAAAGTTTCAGTAACATTCGATGTTCCTGTAAAAAATGAAAATTCATGCACTACAGACAAAGTTTCTGTCTTTGCACTGCACAAACCAAACAAGCAATCTAATCATCCTAAAGGCAAATCTTGGCACATTATTTTTATAATACAATGGATTTGTACAAGGGGATAATTATTTTTGTTTAAAAGTTTCTGTAATCGAGATTCACAAAGTTTCCATGGGCATGAGAAAGTTCAAGGACGTCCCCCGCTTCAACGGTGTTCGTCTTTCTCACTTTCACTTTTCTTTTTGAAAAGTTTTAGGTTCTCCTCTTTATTTTTTGTTTTTAAACTTTTTAAAAGCACACAACCGAAAGAAATGACTCTCTAAAACTTCCGGATTGTCTCCCTGGCAGCGCTTTCTTTACAGCTATTAAGCTAGGCATATAGTGCTCAAGTAATGGATCCACACGGGTCCCAAGGTATATCAAAGCCATTTTTAATTAACAATGGTTTGTGATAGTAGTGAGCACAAAGTAACATATATCAAGTAATGACAAATTCTAACTCTCTTCCTATGCATTAGCATGTCATAAAAGAACAATTCATGCACATCAAGTAAAGGCCAATACATAGCATAATCAGTTTCTTGCAATTTTATCATATAGGAAACATAGAGAGGCGGAGATGTAGCTCCTCTCTCATAATAGTTGCAAGTAGGAGCAGCAAGCACATGCATATTATATCTATCAAAATCATCATGTGCAATAGAACGCAACCCATCAATATAATCCTTAATAAGCACAAACTTCTCCGATATAGTGTAATGTGGAGAATTCAAAAAGATAATAAAAACTATCATGCATGGGTGCAATAGCAATAATTTCATTATTAACATACGTAACTATAACAAGTTCATCTCCATAAGCATAATTCATATTGGCATCATGGCCACAAGCATAACAAGCATCAATTTCATCAAAAAGGGATATTTCAAACAAATCAAAGGGATCATCGTAATCATCATAGCATTCATCCTTCTGTAAGCACGAAGGGAATTTAAGAAATGTATGAGTTGAAGAGTTACTCTCATTAGAAGGTGGGCATGGGTAGCTAATCCGCTCTCCCTCTTTTTGTTCTTCACTCTCCTCGACATATTTTTCTTCTAATGAGCTCATAGTGTCATCAATTTCTTCTTCCATAGTTTCCTGCAAAATATTAGTCTCTTCTTGTTCAGTGAAGGCTTTCTCAATAAAAGCATCAATATCGGCATTATATTCATAATTCTCATAGCAATATTTAAGTATAGAAAATTTTTCAGGCCTATAAACATCATCATCAAAAGCATCATACTTTTCAAACAAAGATTCAATTTCATAAGCACCCTTAAAAGCAACAAATTCTTGTATTCGTTTCACATCATAGTAATCATATATACCATTAGCATAAGAAGGGAAGGTGTGGAGCCTTCATCCTAGAGCAACAAGTATAATCATATCTCAAGCATAAATTCCAAGCATACCAATGCAAAATATGAATTTGATCCCATAATAGTTTCCCTTTTTGAGTCAAGCGATAATCCCTAAAGTATTCACGTTGATCCAACGTGTCTCCCGTTACATAGTTGAATTGGGTTTTCTCAGGATTATTAAAGTAGTGCATAATATCTTTCACATAATGAGCATCGAGGGTTTTAGGAGGTTCCCCATCTCCATGAGTAGCAAGTAAACCTATTTTTTTGGTATTTCGTGTTCCATATCCATAACTGAAGATATAGAACAACTTACAACAGTAAATAAAATCTACTTAAAGATAAAGCAAACAAGCACACACGAGAATATTCACCCCACGCTATTGCTCCCTAGCAACGGCGCCAGAAAAAGATCTTGATAACCCACAAGTATAGGGGATCAGTTGTAGCCTCTTTCGATAAGTAAGAGTGTCGAACCCAACGAGGAGCTAAAGGTAGAACAAATATTGCCTCAAGTTCTATCGACCACCGATACAACTCTAGGCACGCTTTACGTCAGCTTTACCTAGAACAAG